>NC_090448.1:986851390-986913890 GCF_031143425.1 Pleurodeles waltl
GCCTTTTGCCTTTTGGTCATACCAAAACTTCTGGAGCTGTTGGCTGGCCTCAAGGTTTTTGGTTGCCTTTTCCATGTACTCTGCCATTCTAGAGCGAAGGCCAAGTACATAGTCCACTATGTCCTGTTTAGGCTCATGGAGAGGTCTCTCCCAGCCTTCTTTAACAAGGGCAAGTGGTCCCCTTACAGGATGACCAAACAGAAGTTCAAAGGGTGAGAATCCTACTCCCTTCTGTGGTACCTCTCTGTAAGCGAAAAGCAGGCATGGCAAGAGGACATCCCATCTCCTTTTGAGTTTTTCTGGGAGCCCCATGATCATGCCTTTTAATGTCTTGTTGAATCTCTCAACCAAGCCATTAGTTTGTGGATGGTATGGTGTAGTGAATTTATAAGTCACTCCACACTCATTCCACATGTGCTTTAGGTATGCTGACATGAAGTTGGTACCTCTGTCAGACACCACCTCCTTAGGGAAACCCACTCTGGTAAAGATACCAATGAGGGCCTTGGCTACTGCAGGGGCAGTAGTCGACCTAAGGGGAATAGCTTCAGGATACCTGGTAGCATGATCCACTACTACCAGGATATACATATTTCCTGAGGCTGTGGGAGGTTCTAGTGGACCAACTATGTCCACACCCACTCTTTCAAAGGGAACCCCCACCACTGGAAGTGGAATGAGGGGGGCCTTTGGATGCCCACCTGTCTTACCACTGGCTTGACAGGTGGGGCAGGAGAGGCAAAAACTCCTTAACCATGTTGGACATATTGGGCCAGTAGAAGTGGTTGACTAACCTCTCCCACGTCTTGGTTTGTCCCAAATGTCCAGCAAGGGGAATGTCATGGGCCAATGTTAGGATGAACTCTCTGAACAGCTGAGGCACTACCACTCTCCTAGTGGCACCAGGTTTGGGGTCTCTGGCCTCAGTGTACAGGAGTCCATCTTCCCAATAGACCCTATGGGTTCCAGTTTTCTTGCCCTTGGACTCTTCAGCAGCTTGCTGCCTAAGGCCTTCAAGAGAGGGACAGGTTTCTTGTCCCTTACACAGCTCCTCCCTTGAGGGTCCCCCTGGGCCTAAGAGCTCAACCTGATAAGGTTCAAGCTCCAAAGGCTCAGTTCCCTCAGAGGGCAGAACTTCTTCCTGAGAAGAGAGGTTCCCTTTCTTTTGCTGTGTTGCAGTTGGTTTCCCAACTGACTTTCCTGTTCTCTTGGTAGGCTGGGCCATTTTTCCAGACTCCAGCTCTACTTGTTCACCCTGTGCCTTGCACTGTGCTCTTGTTTTCACACACACCAGTTCAGGGATACCCAGCATTGCTGCATGGGTTTTTAGTTCTACCTCAGCCCATGCTGAGGACTCCAGGTCATTTCCAAGCAGACAGTCCACTGGGATATTTGAGGAGACCACCACCTGTTTCAGGCCATTGACCCCTCCCCATTCTAAAGTAACCATTGCCATGGGATGTACTTTTCTCTGATTGTCAGCGTTGGTGACTGTGTAAGTTTTTCCAGTCAGGTATTGGCCAGGGGAAACCAGTTTCTCTGTCACCATGGTGACACTGGCACCTGTATCCCTCAGGCCCTCTATTCTAGTCCCATTAATTAAGAGTTGCTGTCTGTATTTTTGCATGTTAGGCGGCCAGACAGCTAGTGTGGCTAAATCCACCCCACCCTCAGAAACTAGAATAGCTTCAGTGTGGACCCTGATTTGCTCTGGGCACACTGTTGATCCCACTTGGAGACTAGCCATACCAGTGTTACCTGGATGGGAGTTTGGAGTGGAACCTTTCTTGGGACAGGCCTTGTCTCCAGTTTGGTGTCCATGCTGTTTACAGCTATGACACCAGGCCTTTTTGGGATCAAAGTTTTTACCCTTGTACCCATTGTTTTGTGAAGAGGCTCTGGGCCCACCCTCCTGTGCAGGTTTTTGGGGGCCTGTAGAAGACTCTTTACTATTTTTAGTTTTGGTTGTCTCATCACCCTTCCCCTGGGGAGTCTTTGTGACCCCTTTCTTTTGGTCACCCCCTGTTGAAGTCTTGGACACCCTTGTCTTGACCCAATGGTCCGCCTTCTTTCCCAATTCTTGGGGAGAAATTGGTCCTAGGTCTACCAGATGCTGATGCAGTTTATCATTGAAACAATTACTTAACAGGTGTTCTTTCACAAATAAATTGTACAGCCCATCATAATTACTTACACCACTGCCTTGAATCCAACCATCTAGTGTTTTCACTGAGTAGTCAACAAAGTCAACCCAGGTCTGGCTCGAGGATTTTTGAGCCCCCCTGAACCTAATCCTGTACTCCTCAGTGGAGAATCCAAAGCCCTCAATCAGGGTACCCTTCATGAGGTCATAAGATTCTGCATCTTTTCCAGAGAGTGTGAGGAGTCTATCCCTACACTTTCCAGTGAACATTTCCCAAAGGAGAGCACCCCAGTGAGATCTGTTCACTTTTCTGGTTACACAAGCCCTCTCAAAAGCTGTGAACCACTTGGTGATGTCATCACCATCTTCAAATTTTGTCACAATCCCTTTGGGGATTTTTAACATGTCAGGAGAATCTCTGACCCTATTTATATTGCTGCCACCATTGATGGGTCCTAGGCCCATCTCTTGTCTTTCCCTTTCTATGGCTAGGAGCTGTCTCTCTGAAGCCAATCTTTTGGCCATCCTGGCTAACAGGAGGTCATCTTCACTGAGAGCATCCTCAGTGATTTCAGAAATGTGGGACCCTCCTGTGAGGGACTCACTATTTCTGACTAACACAGTTGGAGACAGGACTTGAGGGGTCCTGTTCTCCCTATTTAGGACTGGAGGAGGGACATTGGCCTCCAAGTCACTAATTTCTTCCTCTGTGATGTCATCATCAGAGGGGTTGGCTTTTTCAAACTCTGCCAACAGCTCCTGGAGCTGAATTTTGGTAGGTCTGGAGCCAATGGTTATTTTTTTGATATTACAGAGAGACCTTAGCTCCCTCATCTTAAGATGGAGGTAAGGTGTGGTGTCGAGTTCCACCACCTGCATCTCTGTATCAGACATTATTCTGCTAAGAGTTGGAATACTTTTTAAAGAATCTAAAACTGTTTCTAGAATCTAATTTCAAACTTTTAACAAACTTTTAAACTCTAAAAGACAATGCTAAACAGGGACTTAACACACAAGGCCCTAGCAGGACTTTTAAGAATTTAGAAAAATTTCAAATTGCAAAAATGAATTTCTAATGACAATTTTGGAATTTGTCGTGTGATCAGGTATTGGCTGAGTAGTCCAGCAAATGCAAAGTCTTGTACCCCACCGCTGATCCACCAATGTAGGAAGTTGGCTCTGTATGTGCTATTTCAAAGTAAGGAATAGCATGCACAGAGTCCAAGGGTTCCCCTTAGAGGTAAAATAGTGGTAAAAATAGATAATACTAATGCTCTATTTTGTGGTAGTGTGGTCGAGCAGTAGGCTTATCCAAGGAGTAGTGTTAAGCATTTGTTGTACATACACATAGACAATAAATGAGGTACACACACTCAGAGACAAATCCAGCCAATAGGTTTTTATATAGAAAAATATCTTTTCTTAGTTTATTTTAAGAACCACAGGTTCAAATTCTACATGTAATATCTCATTCGAAAGGTATTGCAGGTAAGTACTTTAGGAACTTTAAATCATCAAAATTGCATGTATACTTTTCAA
The DNA here is from genome assembly GCF_031143425.1 of Pleurodeles waltl. NCBI lineage: Eukaryota > Metazoa > Chordata > Amphibia > Caudata > Salamandridae > Pleurodeles > Pleurodeles waltl. Next base: position 986,855,073 of record NC_090448.1, read on the forward strand.
GTTATTCACAAATAGCTGTTTTAAAAGTGGACACAGTGCAATTTTCACAGTTCCTAGGGGAGGTAAGTATTTGTTAGGTTAACCAGGTAAGTAAGACACTTACAGGGCTTAGTTCTTGGTCCAAGGTAGCCCACCGTTGGGGGTTCAGAGCAACCCCAAAGTCACCACACCAGCAGCTCAGGGCCGGTCAGGTGCAGAGTTCAAAGTGGTGCCCAAAACACATAGGCTAGAATGGAGAGAGGGGGGTGCCCCGATTCCGGTCTGCTTGCAGGTAAGTACCCGCGTCTTCGGAGGGCAGACCAGAGGGGTTTTGTAGGGCACCGGGGGGGACACAAGCCCACACAGAAATTTCACCCTCAGCAGCGCGGGGGCGGCCGGGTGCAGTGTAGGAACAGGCGTCGGGTTTTCAATGTTAGTCTATGAGAGATCTCGGGATCTCTTCAGCGCTGCAGGCAGGCAAGGGGGGGGTTCCTCGGGGAAACCTCCACTTGGGCAAGGGAGAGGGACTCCTGGGGGTCACTTCTCCAGTGAAAGTCCGGTCCTTCAGGTCCTGGGGGCTGCGGGTGCAGGGTCTTTCCCAGGCGTCGGGACTTTAGGTTCAAAGAGTCGCGGTCAGGGGAAGCCTCGGGATTCCCTCTGCAGGCGGCGCTGTGGGGGCTCAGGGGGGACAGGTTTTGGTACTCACAGTATCAGAGTAGTCCTGGGGTCCCTCCTGAGGTGTTGGATCGCCACCAGCCGAGTCGGGGTCGCCGGGTGCAGTGTTGCAAGTCTCACGCTTCTTGCGGGGAGCTTGCAGGGTTCTTTAAGGCTGCTGGAAACAAAGTTGCAGCTTTTCTTGGAGCAGGTCCGCTGTCCTCGGGAGTTTCTCGTCTTTTCGAAGCAGGGGCAGTCCTCAGAGGATGTCGAGGTCGCTGGTCCCTTTGGAAGGCGTCGCTGGAGCAGGATCTTTGGAAGGCAGGAGACAGGCCGGTGAGTTTCTGGAGCCAAGGCAGTTGTCGTCTTCTGGTCTTCCTCTGCAGGGGTTTTCAGCTAGGCAGTCCTTCTTCTTGTAGTTGCAGGAATCTAATTTTCTAGGGTTCAGGGTAGCCCTTAAATACTAAATTTAAGGGCGTGTTTAGGTCTGGGGGGTTAGTAGCCAATGGCTACTAGCCCTGAGGGTGGGTACACCCTCTTTGTGCCCCCTCCCAAGGGGAGGGGGTCACAATCCTAACCCTATTGGGGGAATCCTCCATCTGCAAGATGGAGGATTTCTAAAAGTTAGAGTCACTTCAGCTCAGGACACCTTAGGGGCTGTCCTGACTGGCCAGTGACTCCTCCTTGTTTTTCTCATTATTTTCTCCGGCCTTGCCGCCAAAAGTGGGGCCTGGCCGGAGGGGGCGGGCAACTCCACTAGCTGGAGTGTCCTGCTGGGTTGGCACAAAGGAGGTGAGCCTTTGAGGCTCACCGCCAGGTGTGACAATTCCTGCCTGGGGGAGGTGTTAGCATCTCCACCCAGTGCAGGCTTTGTTACTGGCCTCAGAGTGACAAAGGCACTCTCCCCATGGGGCCAGCAACATGTCTCGGTTTGTGGCAGGCTGCTAAAACTAGTCAGCCCACACAGATAGTCGGTTAAGTTTCAGGGGGCACCTCTAAGGTGCCCTCTGGGGTGTATTTTACAATAAAATGTACACTGGCATCAGTGTGCATTTATTGTGCTGAGAAGTTTGATACCAAACTTCCCAGTTTTCAGTGTAGCCATTATGGTGCTGTGGAGTTCGTGTTTGACAAACTCCCAGACCATATACTCTTATGGCTACCCTGCACTTACAATGTCTAAGGTTTTGTTTAGACACTGTAGGGGTACCATGCTCATGCACTGGTATCCTCACCTATGGTATAGTGCACCCTGCCTTAGGGCTGTAAGGCCTGCTAGAGGGGTGTCTTACCTATACTGCATAGGCAGTGAGAGGCTGGCATGGCACCCTGAGGGGAGTGCCATGTCGACTTACTCGTTTTGTCCTCACTAGCACACACAAGCTGGCAAGCAGTGTGTCTGTGCTGAGTGAGAGGTCTCCAGGGTGGCATAAGACATGCTGCAGCCCTTAGAGACCTTCCTTGGCATCAGGGCCCTTGGTACTAGAAGTACCAGTTACAAGGGACTTATCTGGATGCCAGGGTCTGCCAATTGTGGATACAAAAGTACAGGTTAGGGAAAGAACACTGGTGCTGGGGCCTGGTTAGCAGGCCTCAGCACACTTTCAATTGTAAACATAGCATCAGCAAAGGCAAAAAGTCAGGGGGCAACCATGCCAAGGAGGCATTTCCTTACACAACCCCCCCCCCAAACGAAAGAGGATGAGACTAACCTTTCCCAAGAGAGTCTTCATTTTCTAAGTGGAAGAACCTGGAAAGGCCATCTGCATTGGCATGGGCAGTCCCAGGTCTGTGTTCCACTATAAAGTCCATTCCCTGTAGGGAGATGGACCACCTCAACAGTTTAGGATTTTCACCTTTCATTTGCATCAGCCATTTGAGAGGTCTGTGGTCAGTTTGAACTAGGAAGTGAGTCCCAAAGAGGTATGGTCTCAGCTTCTTCAGGGACCAAACCACAGCAAAGGCCTCCCTCTCAATGGCACTCCAACGCTGCTCCCTGGGGAGTAACCTCCTGCTAATGAAAGCAACAGGCTGGTCAAGGCCATCATCATTTGTTTGGGACAAAACTGCCCCTATCCCATGTTCAGAGGCATCAGTCTGCACAATGAACTGCTTAGAATAATCTGGAGCTTTTAGAACTGGTGCTGAGCACATTGCCTGTTTCAGGGTGTCAAAGGCCTGTTGGCATTCCACAGTCCAGTTCACTTTCTTGGGCATTTTCTTGGAGGTGAGTTCAGTGAGGGCTGTCACAATGGATCCATATCCCTTCACAAACCTCCTGTAATACCCAGTCAAGCCAAGGAATGCCCTGACTTGAGTCTGGGTTTTTGGAGCTACCCAGTCCAGAATAGTCTGGATCTTGGGTTGGAGTGGCTGAACTTGGCCTCCACCTACAAGGTGGCCCAAGTAAACCACAGTTCCCTGCCCTATCTGGCATTTGGATGCCTTGATAGAGAGGCCTGCAGATTGCAGAGCCTTCAAAACCTTCTTCAGGTGGACCAGGTGATCCTGCCAGGTGGAGCTAAAGACAGCAATATCATCAAGATAAGCTGTGCTAAAGGACTCCAAGCCAGCAAGGACTTGATTCACCAACCTTTGGAAGGTAGCAGGGGCATTCTTTAAACCAAAGGGCATAACAGTAAACTGATAATGCCCATCAGGTGTGGAGAATGCTGTCTTTTCTTTTGCTCCAGGTGCCATTTTTATTTGCCAGTACCCTGCTGTCAAGTCAAAGGTACTTAGAAATTTGGCAGCACCTAATTTATCAATGAGCTCATCAGCTCTTGGAATTGGATGGGCATCTGTCTTGGTGACAGAATTGAGCCCTCTGTAGTCCACACAAAACCTCATCTCTTTCTTTCCATCTTTGGTGTGAGGTTTGGGGACTAAGACCACTGGGCTAGCCCAGGGGCTGTCAGAGCGCTCAATTACTCCCAATTCCAGCATCTTGTGGACTTCCACCTTGATGCTTTCCTTAACATGGTCAGATTGTCTAAAGATTTTGTTCTTGACAGGCATGCTGTCTCCTGTGTCCACATCATGGGTACACAGGTGTGTCTGACCAGGGGTTAAGGAGAAGAGTTCAGGAAACTGTTGTAGGACTCTCCTACAATCAGCTTGCTGTTGGCCAGAGAGGGTGTCTGAGTAGATCACTCCATCTACTGTGCCATCTTTTGGGTCTGATGACAGAAGATCAGGGAGAGGTTCACTCTCTGCCTCCTGATCCTCATCTGTTACCATCAACAGATTGACATCAGCCCTGTCGTGGAAGAGCTTAAGGCGGTTCACATGGATCACCCTCTTGGGGCTCCTGCTTGTGCCCAGGTCCACCAGGTAGGTGACCTGACTCTTCCTTTCTAGTACTGGGTAAGGGCCACTCCATTTGTCCTGGAGTGCCCTGGGAGCCACAGGCTCCAGAACCCAGACTTTCTGCCCTGGTTGGAACTCAACCAGTGCAGCCTTTTGGTCATACCAAAACTTCTGGAGCTGTTGGCTGGCCTCAAGGTTTTTGGTTGCCTTTTCCATGTACTCTGCCATTCTAGAGCGAAGGCCAAGTACATAGTCCACTATGTCCTGTTTAGGCTCATGGAGAGGTCTCTCCCAGCCTTCTTTAACAAGGGCAAGTGGTCCCCTTACAGGATGACCAAACAGAAGTTCAAAGGGTGAGAATCCTACTCCCTTCTGTGGTACCTCTCTGTAAGCGAAAAGCAGGCATGGCAAGAGGACATCCCATCTCCTTTTGAGTTTTTCTGGGAGCCCCATGATCATGCCTTTTAATGTCTTGTTGAATCTCTCAACCAAGCCATTAGTTTGTGGATGGTATGGTGTAGTGAATTTATAAGTCACTCCACACTCATTCCACATGTGCTTTAGGTATGCTGACATGAAGTTGGTACCTCTGTCAGACACCACCTCCTTAGGGAAACCCACTCTGGTAAAGATACCAATGAGGGCCTTGGCTACTGCAGGGGCAGTAGTCGACCTAAGGGGAATAGCTTCAGGATACCTGGTAGCATGATCCACTACTACCAGGATATACATATTTCCTGAGGCTGTGGGAGGTTCTAGTGGACCAACTATGTCCACACCCACTCTTTCAAAGGGAACCCCCACCACTGGAAGTGGAATGAGGGGGGCCTTTGGATGCCCACCTGTCTTACCACTGGCTTGACAGGTGGGGCAGGAGAGGCAAAACTCCTTAACCATGTTGGACATATTGGGCCAGTAGAAGTGGTTGACTAACCTCTCCCACGTCTTGGTTTGTCCCAAATGTCCAGCAAGGGGAATGTCATGGGCCAATGTTAGGATGAACTCTCTGAACAGCTGAGGCACTACCACTCTCCTAGTGGCACCAGGTTTGGGGTCTCTGGCCTCAGTGTACAGGAGTCCATCTTCCCAATAGACCCTATGGGTTCCAGTTTTCTTGCCCTTGGACTCTTCAGCAGCTTGCTGCCTAAGGCCTTCAAGAGAGGGACAGGTTTCTTGTCCCTTACACAGCTCCTCCCTTGAGGGTCCCCCTGGGCCTAAGAGCTCAACCTGATAAGGTTCAAGCTCCAAAGGCTCAGTTCCCTCAGAGGGCAGAACTTCTTCCTGAGAAGAGAGGTTCCCTTTCTTTTGCTGTGTTGCAGTTGGTTTCCCAACTGACTTTCCTGTTCTCTTGGTAGGCTGGGCCATTTTTCCAGACTCCAGCTCTACTTGTTCACCCTGTGCCTTGCACTGTGCTCTTGTTTTCACACACACCAGTTCAGGGATACCCAGCATTGCTGCATGGGTTTTTAGTTCTACCTCAGCCCATGCTGAGGACTCCAGGTCATTTCCAAGCAGACAGTCCACTGGGATATTTGAGGAGACCACCACCTGTTTCAGGCCATTGACCCCTCCCCATTCTAAAGTAACCATTGCCATGGGATGTACTTTTCTCTGATTGTCAGCGTTGGTGACTGTGTAAGTTTTTCCAGTCAGGTATTGGCCAGGGGAAACCAGTTTCTCTGTCACCATGGTGACACTGGCACCTGTATCCCTCAGGCCCTCTATTCTAGTCCCATTAATTAAGAGTTGCTGTCTGTATTTTTGCATGTTAGGCGGCCAGACAGCTAGTGTGGCTAAATCCACCCCACCCTCAGAAACTAGAATAGCTTCAGTGTGGACCCTGATTTGCTCTGGGCACACTGTTGATCCCACTTGGAGACTAGCCATACCAGTGTTACCTGGATGGGAGTTTGGAGTGGAACCTTTCTTGGGACAGGCCTTGTCTCCAGTTTGGTGTCCATGCTGTTTACAGCTATGACACCAGGCCTTTTTGGGATCAAAGTTTTTACCCTTGTACCCATTGTTTTGTGAAGAGGCTCTGGGCCCACCCTCCTGTGCAGGTTTTTGGGGGCCTGTAGAAGACTCTTTACTATTTTTAGTTTTGGTTGTCTCATCACCCTTCCCCTGGGGAGTCTTTGTGACCCCTTTCTTTTGGTCACCCCCTGTTGAAGTCTTGGACACCCTTGTCTTGACCCAATGGTCCGCCTTCTTTCCCAATTCTTGGGGAGAAATTGGTCCTAGGTCTACCAGATGCTGATGCAGTTTATCATTGAAACAATTACTTAACAGGTGTTCTTTCACAAATAAATTGTACAGCCCATCATAATTACTTACACCACTGCCTTGAATCCAACCATCTAGTGTTTTCACTGAGTAGTCAACAAAGTCAACCCAGGTCTGGCTCGAGGATTTTTGAGCCCCCCTGAACCTAATCCTGTACTCCTCAGTGGAGAATCCAAAGCCCTCAATCAGGGTACCCTTCATGAGGTCATAAGATTCTGCATCTTTTCCAGAGAGTGTGAGGAGTCTATCCCTACACTTTCCAGTGAACATTTCCCAAAGGAGAGCACCCCAGTGAGATCTGTTCACTTTTCTGGTTACACAAGCCCTCTCAAAAGCTGTGAACCACTTGGTGATGTCATCACCATCTTCAAATTTTGTCACAATCCCTTTGGGGATTTTTAACATGTCAGGAGAATCTCTGACCCTATTTATATTGCTGCCACCATTGATGGGTCCTAGGCCCATCTCTTGTCTTTCCCTTTCTATGGCTAGGAGCTGTCTCTCTGAAGCCAATCTTTTGGCCATCCTGGCTAACAGGAGGTCATCTTCACTGAGAGCATCCTCAGTGATTTCAGAAATGTGGGACCCTCCTGTGAGGGACTCACTATTTCTGACTAACACAGTTGGAGACAGGACTTGAGGGGTCCTGTTCTCCCTATTTAGGACTGGAGGAGGGACATTGGCCTCCAAGTCACTAATTTCTTCCTCTGTGATGTCATCATCAGAGGGGTTGGCTTTTTCAAACTCTGCCAACAGCTCCTGGAGCTGAATTTTGGTAGGTCTGGAGCCAATGGTTATTTTTTTGATATTACAGAGAGACCTTAGCTCCCTCATCTTAAGATGGAGGTAAGGTGTGGTGTCGAGTTCCACCACCTGCATCTCTGTATCAGACATTATTCTGCTAAGAGTTGGAATACTTTTTAAAGAATCTAAAACTGTTTCTAGAATCTAATTTCAAACTTTTAACAAACTTTTAAACTCTAAAAGACAATGCTAAACAGGGACTTAACACACAAGGCCCTAGCAGGACTTTTAAGAATTTAGAAAAATTTCAAATTGCAAAAATGAATTTCTAATGACAATTTTGGAATTTGTCGTGTGATCAGGTATTGGCTGAGTAGTCCAGCAAATGCAAAGTCTTGTACCCCACCGCTGATCCACCAATGTAGGAAGTTGGCTCTGTATGTGCTATTTCAAAGTAAGGAATAGCATGCACAGAGTCCAAGGGTTCCCCTTAGAGGTAAAATAGTGGTAAAAATAGATAATACTAATGCTCTATTTTGTGGTAGTGTGGTCGAGCAGTAGGCTTATCCAAGGAGTAGTGTTAAGCATTTGTTGTACATACACATAGACAATAAATGAGGTACACACACTCAGAGACAAATCCAGCCAATAGGTTTTTATATAGAAAAATATATTTTCTTAGTTTATTTTAAGAACCACAGGTTCAAATTCTACATGTAATATCTCATTCGAAAGGTATTGCAGGTAAGTACTTTAGGAACTTTAAATCATCAAAATTGCATGTATACTTTTCAAGTTATTCACAAATAGCTGTTTTAAAAGTGGACACAGTGCAATTTTCACAGTTCCTAGGGGAGGTAAGTATTTGTTAGGTTAACCAGGTAAGTAAGACACTTACAGGGCTTAGTTCTTGGTCCAAGGTAGCCCACCGTTGGGGGTTCAGAGCAACCCCAAAGTCACCACACCAGCAGCTCAGGGCCGGTCAGGTGCAGAGTTCAAAGTGGTGCCCAAAACACATAGGCTAGAATGGAGAGAGGGGGGTGCCCCGATTCCGGTCTGCTTGCAGGTAAGTACCCGCGTCTTCGGAGGGCAGACCAGAGGGGTTTTGTAGGGCACCGGGGGGGACACAAGCCCACACAGAAATTTCACCCTCAGCAGCGCGGGGGCGGCCGGGTGCAGTGTAGGAACAGGCGTCGGGTTTTCAATGTTAGTCTATGAGAGATCTCGGGATCTCTTCAGCGCTGCAGGCAGGCAAGGGGGGGGTTCCTCGGGGAAACCTCCACTTGGGCAAGGGAGAGGGACTCCTGGGGGTCACTTCTCCAGTGAAAGTCCGGTCCTTCAGGTCCTGGGGGCTGCGGGTGCAGGGTCTTTCCCAGGCGTCGGGACTTTAGGTTCAAAGAGTCGCGGTCAGGGGAAGCCTCGGGATTCCCTCTGCAGGCGGCGCTGTGGGGGCTCAGGGGGGACAGGTTTTGGTACTCACAGTATCAGAGTAGTCCTGGGGTCCCTCCTGAGGTGTTGGATCGCCACCAGCCGAGTCGGGGTCGCCGGGTGCAGTGTTGCAAGTCTCACGCTTCTTGCGGGGAGCTTGCAGGGTTCTTTAAGGCTGCTGGAAACAAAGTTGCAGCTTTTCTTGGAGCAGGTCCGCTGTCCTCCGGAGTTTCTCGTCTTTTCGAAGCAGGGGCAGTCCTCAGAGGATGTCGAGGTCGCTGGTCCCTTTGGAAGGCGTCGCTGGAGCAGGATCTTTGGAAGGCAGGAGACAGGCCGGTGAGTTTCTGGAGCCAAGGCAGTTGTCGTCTTCTGGTCTTCCTCTGCAGGGGTTTTCAGCTAGGCAGTCCTTCTTCTTGTAGTTGCAGGAATCTAATTTTCTAGGGTTCAGGGTAGCCCTTAAATACTAAATTTAAGGGCGTGTTTAGGTCTGGGGGGTTAGTAGCCAATGGCTACTAGCCCTGAGGGTGGGTACACCCTCTTTGTGCCCCCTCCCAAGGGGAGGGGGTCACAATCCTAACCCTATTGGGGGAATCCTCCATCTGCAAGATGGAGGATTTCTAAAAGTTAGAGTCACTTCAGCTCAGGACACCTTAGGGGCTGTCCTGACTGGCCAGTGACTCCTCCTTGTTTTTCTCATTATTTTCTCCGGCCTTGCCGCCAAAAGTGGGGCCTGGCCGGAGGGGGCGGGCAACTCCACTAGCTGGAGTGTCCTGCTGGGTTGGCACAAAGGAGGTGAGCCTTTGAGGCTCACCGCCAGGTGTGACAATTCCTGCCTGGGGGAGGTGTTAGCATCTCCACCCAGTGCAGGCTTTGTTACTGGCCTCAGAGTGACAAAGGCACTCTCCCCATGGGGCCAGCAACATGTCTCGGTTTGTGGCAGGCTGCTAAAACTAGTCAGCCCACACAGATAGTCGGTTAAGTTTCAGGGGGCACCTCTAAGGTGCCCTCTGGGGTGTATTTTACAATAAAATGTACACTGGCATCAGTGTGCATTTATTGTGCTGAGAAGTTTGATACCAAACTTCCCAGTTTTCAGTGTAGCCATTATGGTGCTGTGGAGTTCGTGTTTGACAAACTCCCAGACCATATACTCTTATGGCTACCCTGCACTTACAATGTCTAAGGTTTTGTTTAGACACTGTAGGGGTACCATGCTCATGCACTGGTATCCTCACCTATGGTATAGTGCACCCTGCCTTAGGGCTGTAAGGCCTGCTAGAGGGGTGTCTTACCTATACTGCATAGGCAGTGAGAGGCTGGCATGGCACCCTGAGGGGAGTGCCATGTCGACTTACTCGTTTTGTCCTCACTAGCACACACAAGCTGGCAAGCAGTGTGTCTGTGCTGAGTGAGAGGTCTCCAGGGTGGCATAAGACATGCTGCAGCCCTTAGAGACCTTCCTTGGCATCAGGGCCCTTGGTACTAGAAGTACCAGTTACAAGGGACTTATCTGGATGCCAGGGTCTGCCAATTGTGGATACAAAAGTACAGGTTAGGGAAAGAACACTGGTGCTGGGGCCTGGTTAGCAGGCCTCAGCACACTTTCAATTGTAAACATAGCATCAGCAAAGGCAAAAAGTCAGGGGGCAACCATGCCAAGGAGGCATTTCCTTACACAACCCCCCCCCCAAACGAAAGAGGATGAGACTAACCTTTCCCAAGAGAGTCTTCATTTTCTAAGTGGAAGAACCTGGAAAGGCCATCTGCATTGGCATGGGCAGTCCCAGGTCTGTGTTCCACTATAAAGTCCATTCCCTGTAGGGAGATGGACCACCTCAACAGTTTAGGATTTTCACCTTTCATTTGCATCAGCCATTTGAGAGGTCTGTGGTCAGTTTGAACTAGGAAGTGAGTCCCAAAGAGGTATGGTCTCAGCTTCTTCAGGGACCAAACCACAGCAAAGGCCTCCCTCTCAATGGCACTCCAACGCTGCTCCCTGGGGAGTAACCTCCTGCTAATGAAAGCAACAGGCTGGTCAAGGCCATCATCATTTGTTTGGGACAAAACTGCCCCTATCCCATGTTCAGAGGCATCAGTCTGCACAATGAACTGCTTAGAATAATCTGGAGCTTTTAGAACTGGTGCTGAGCACATTGCCTGTTTCAGGGTGTCAAAGGCCTGTTGGCATTCCACAGTCCAGTTCACTTTCTTGGGCATTTTCTTGGAGGTGAGTTCAGTGAGGGCTGTCACAATGGATCCATATCCCTTCACAAACCTCCTGTAATACCCAGTCAAGCCAAGGAATGCCCTGACTTGAGTCTGGGTTTTTGGAGCTACCCAGTCCAGAATAGTCTGGATCTTGGGTTGGAGTGGCTGAACTTGGCCTCCACCTACAAGGTGGCCCAAGTAAACCACAGTTCCCTGCCCTATCTGGCATTTGGATGCCTTGATAGAGAGGCCTGCAGATTGCAGAGCCTTCAAAACCTTCTTCAGGTGGACCAGGTGATCCTGCCAGGTGGAGCTAAAGACAGCAATATCATCAAGATAAGCTGTGCTAAAGGACTCCAAGCCAGCAAGGACTTGATTCACCAACCTTTGGAAGGTAGCAGGGGCATTCTTTAAACCAAAGGGCATAACAGTAAACTGATAATGCCCATCAGGTGTGGAGAATGCTGTCTTTTCTTTTGCTCCAGGTGCCATTTTTATTTGCCAGTACCCTGCTGTCAAGTCAAAGGTACTTAGAAATTTGGCAGCACCTAATTTATCAATGAGCTCATCAGCTCTTGGAATTGGATGGGCATCTGTCTTGGTGACAGAATTGAGCCCTCTGTAGTCCACACAAAACCTCATCTCTTTCTTTCCATCTTTGGTGTGAGGTTTGGGGACTAAGACCACTGGGCTAGCCCAGGGGCTGTCAGAGCGCTCAATTACTCCCAATTCCAGCATCTTGTGGACTTCCACCTTGATGCTTTCCTTAACATGGTCAGATTGTCTAAAGATTTTGTTCTTGACAGGCATGCTGTCTCCTGTGTCCACATCATGGGTACACAGGTGTGTCTGACCAGGGGTTAAGGAGAAGAGTTCAGGAAACTGTTGTAGGACTCTCCTACAATCAGCTTGCTGTTGGCCAGAGAGGGTGTCTGAGTAGATCACTCCATCTACTGTGCCATCTTTTGGGTCTGATGACAGAAGATCAGGGAGAGGTTCACTCTCTGCCTCCTGATCCTCATCTGTTACCATCAACAGATTGACATCAGCCCTGTCGTGGAAGAGCTTAAGGCGGTTCACATGGATCACCCTCTTGGGGCTCCTGCTTGTGCCCAGGTCCACCAGGTAGGTGACCTGACTCTTCCTTTCTAGTACTGGGTAAGGGCCACTCCATTTGTCCTGGAGTGCCCTGGGAGCCACAGGCTCCAGAACCCAGACTTTCTGCCCTGGTTGGAACTCAACCAGTGCAGCCTTTTGGTCATACCAAAACTTCTGGAGCTGTTGGCTGGCCTCAAGGTTTTTGGTTGCCTTTTCCATGTACTCTGCCATTCTAGAGCGAAGGCCAAGTACATAGTCCACTATGTCCTGTTTAGGCTCATGGAGAGGTCTCTCCCAGCCTTCTTTAACAAGGGCAAGTGGTCCCCTTACAGGATGACCAAACAGAAGTTCAAAGGGTGAGAATCCTACTCCCTTCTGTGGTACCTCTCTGTAAGCGAAAAGCAGGCATGGCAAGAGGACATCCCATCTCCTTTTGAGTTTTTCTGGGAGCCCCATGATCATGCCTTTTAATGTCTTGTTGAATCTCTCAACCAAGCCATTAGTTTGTGGATGGTATGGTGTAGTGAATTTATAAGTCACTCCACACTCATTCCACATGTGCTTTAGGTATGCTGACATGAAGTTGGTACCTCTGTCAGACACCACCTCCTTAGGGAAACCCACTCTGGTAAAGATACCAATGAGGGCCTTGGCTACTGCAGGGGCAGTAGTCGACCTAAGGGGAATAGCTTCAGGATACCTGGTAGCATGATCCACTACTACCAGGATATACATATTTCCTGAGGCTGTGGGAGGTTCTAGTGGACCAACTATGTCCACACCCACTCTTTCAAAGGGAACCCCCACCACTGGAAGTGGAATGAGGGGGGCCTTTGGATGCCCACCTGTCTTACCACTGGCTTGACAGGTGGGGCAGGAGAGGCAAAACTCCTTAACCATGTTGGACATATTGGGCCAGTAGAAGTGGTTGACTAACCTCTCCCACGTCTTGGTTTGTCCCAAATGTCCAGCAAGGGGAATGTCATGGGCCAATGTTAGGATGAACTCTCTGAACAGCTGAGGCACTACCACTCTCCTAGTGGCACCAGGTTTGGGGTCTCTGGCCTCAGTGTACAGGAGTCCATCTTCCCAATAGACCCTATGGGTTCCAGTTTTCTTGCCCTTGGACTCTTCAGCAGCTTGCTGCCTAAGGCCTTCAAGAGAGGGACAGGTTTCTTGTCCCTTACACAGCTCCTCCCTTGAGGGTCCCCCTGGGCCTAAGAGCTCAACCTGATAAGGTTCAAGCTCCAAAGGCTCAGTTCCCTCAGAGGGCAGAACTTCTTCCTGAGAAGAGAGGTTCCCTTTCTTTTGCTGTGTTGCAGTTGGTTTCCCAACTGACTTTCCTGTTCTCTTGGTAGGCTGGGCCATTTTTCCAGACTCCAGCTCTACTTGTTCACCCTGTGCCTTGCACTGTGCTCTTGTTTTCACACACACCAGTTCAGGGATACCCAGCATTGCTGCATGGGTTTTTAGTTCTACCTCAGCCCATGCTGAGGACTCCAGGTCATTTCCAAGCAGACAGTCCACTGGGATATTTGAGGAGACCACCACCTGTTTCAGGCCATTGACCCCTCCCCATTCTAAAGTAACCATTGCCATGGGATGTACTTTTCTCTGATTGTCAGCGTTGGTGACTGTGTAAGTTTTTCCAGTCAGGTATTGGCCAGGGGAAACCAGTTTCTCTGTCACCATGGTGACACTGGCACCTGTATCCCTCAGGCCCTCTATTCTAGTCCCATTAATTAAGAGTTGCTGTCTGTATTTTTGCATGTTAGGCGGCCAGACAGCTAGTGTGGCTAAATCCACCCCACCCTCAGAAACTAGAATAGCTTCAGTGTGGACCCTGATTTGCTCTGGGCACACTGTTGATCCCACTTGGAGACTAGCCATACCAGTGTTACCTGGATGGGAGTTTGGAGTGGAACCTTTCTTGGGACAGGCCTTGTCTCCAGTTTGGTGTCCATGCTGTTTACAGCTATGACACCAGGCCTTTTTGGGATCAAAGTTTTTACCCTTGTACCCATTGTTTTGTGAAGAGGCTCTGGGCCCACCCTCCTGTGCAGGTTTTTGGGGGCCTGTAGAAGACTCTTTACTATTTTTAGTTTTGGTTGTCTCATCACCCTTCCCCTGGGGAGTCTTTGTGACCCCTTTCTTTTGGTCACCCCCTGTTGAAGTCTTGGACACCCTTGTCTTGACCCAATGGTCCGCCTTCTTTCCCAATTCTTGGGGAGAAATTGGTCCTAGGTCTACCAGATGCTGATGCAGTTTATCATTGAAACAATTACTTAACAGGTGTTCTTTCACAAATAAATTGTACAGCCCATCATAATTACTTACACCACTGCCTTGAATCCAACCATCTAGTGTTTTCACTGAGTAGTCAACAAAGTCAACCCAGGTCTGGCTCGAGGATTTTTGAGCCCCCCTGAACCTAATCCTGTACTCCTCAGTGGAGAATCCAAAGCCCTCAATCAGGGTACCCTTCATGAGGTCATAAGATTCTGCATCTTTTCCAGAGAGTGTGAGGAGTCTATCCCTACACTTTCCAGTGAACATTTCCCAAAGGAGAGCACCCCAGTGAGATCTGTTCACTTTTCTGGTTACACAAGCCCTCTCAAAAGCTGTGAACCACTTGGTGATGTCATCACCATCTTCAAATTTTGTCACAATCCCTTTGGGGATTTTTAACATGTCAGGAGAATCTCTGACCCTATTTATATTGCTGCCACCATTGATGGGTCCTAGGCCCATCTCTTGTCTTTCCCTTTCTATGGCTAGGAGCTGTCTCTCTGAAGCCAATCTTTTGGCCATCCTGGCTAACAGGAGGTCATCTTCACTGAGAGCATCCTCAGTGATTTCAGAAATGTGGGACCCTCCTGTGAGGGACTCACTATTTCTGACTAACACAGTTGGAGACAGGACTTGAGGGGTCCTGTTCTCCCTATTTAGGACTGGAGGAGGGACATTGGCCTCCAAGTCACTAATTTCTTCCTCTGTGATGTCATCATCAGAGGGGTTGGCTTTTTCAAACTCTGCCAACAGCTCCTGGAGCTGAATTTTGGTAGGTCTGGAGCCAATGGTTATTTTTTTGATATTACAGAGAGACCTTAGCTCCCTCATCTTAAGATGGAGGTAAGGTGTGGTGTCGAGTTCCACCACCTGCATCTCTGTATCAGACATTATTCTGCTAAGAGTTGGAATACTTTTTAAAGAATCTAAAACTGTTTCTAGAATCTAATTTCAAACTTTTAACAAACTTTTAAACTCTAAAAGACAATGCTAAACAGGGACTTAACACACAAGGCCCTAGCAGGACTTTTAAGAATTTAGAAAAATTTCAAATTGCAAAAATGAATTTCTAATGACAATTTTGGAATTTGTCGTGTGATCAGGTATTGGCTGAGTAGTCCAGCAAATGCAAAGTCTTGTACCCCACCGCTGATCCACCAATGTAGGAAGTTGGCTCTGTATGTGCTATTTCAAAGTAAGGAATAGCATGCACAGAGTCCAAGGGTTCCCCTTAGAGGTAAAATAGTGGTAAAAATAGATAATACTAATGCTCTATTTTGTGGTAGTGTGGTCGAGCAGTAGGCTTATCCAAGGAGTAGTGTTAAGCATTTGTTGTACATACACATAGACAATAAATGAGGTACACACACTCAGAGACAAATCCAGCCAATAGGTTTTTATATAGAAAAATATCTTTTCTTAGTTTATTTTAAGAACCACAGGTTCAAATTCTACATGTAATATCTCATTCGAAAGGTATTGCAGGTAAGTACTTTAGGAACTTTAAATCATCAAAATTGCATGTATACTTTTCAAGTTATTCACAAATAGCTGTTTTAAAAGTGGACACAGTGCAATTTTCACAGTTCCTAGGGGAGGTAAGTATTTGTTAGGTTAACCAGGTAAGTAAGACACTTACAGGGCTTAGTTCTTGGTCCAAGGTAGCCCACCGTTGGGGGTTCAGAGCAACCCCAAAGTCACCACACCAGCAGCTCAGGGCCGGTCAGGTGCAGAGTTCAAAGTGGTGCCCAAAACACATAGGCTAGAATGGAGAGAGGGGGGTGCCCCGATTCCGGTCTGCTTGCAGGTAAGTACCCGCGTCTTCGGAGGGCAGACCAGAGGGGTTTTGTAGGGCACCGGGGGGGACACAAGCCCACACAGAAATTTCACCCTCAGCAGCGCGGGGGCGGCCGGGTGCAGTGTAGGAACAGGCGTCGGGTTTTCAATGTTAGTCTATGAGAGATCTCGGGATCTCTTCAGCGCTGCAGGCAGGCAAGGGGGGGGTTCCTCGGGGAAACCTCCACTTGGGCAAGGGAGAGGGACTCCTGGGGGTCACTTCTCCAGTGAAAGTCCGGTCCTTCAGGTCCTGGGGGCTGCGGGTGCAGGGTCTTTCCCAGGCGTCGGGACTTTAGGTTCAAAGAGTCGCGGTCAGGGGAAGCCTCGGGATTCCCTCTGCAGGCGGCGCTGTGGGGGCTCAGGGGGGACAGGTTTTGGTACTCACAGTATCAGAGTAGTCCTGGGGTCCCTCCTGAGGTGTTGGATCGCCACCAGCCGAGTCGGGGTCGCCGGGTGCAGTGTTGCAAGTCTCACGCTTCTTGCGGGGAGCTTGCAGGGTTCTTTAAGGCTGCTGGAAACAAAGTTGCAGCTTTTCTTGGAGCAGGTCCGCTGTCCTCGGGAGTTTCTCGTCTTTTCGAAGCAGGGGCAGTCCTCAGAGGATGTCGAGGTCGCTGGTCCCTTTGGAAGGCGTCGCTGGAGCAGGATCTTTGGAAGGCAGGAGACAGGCCGGTGAGTTTCTGGAGCCAAGGCAGTTGTCGTCTTCTGGTCTTCCTCTGCAGGGGTTTTCAGCTAGGCAGTCCTTCTTCTTGTAGTTGCAGGAATCTAATTTTCTAGGGTTCAGGGTAGCCCTTAAATACTAAATTTAAGGGCGTGTTTAGGTCTGGGGGGTTAGTAGCCAATGGCTACTAGCCCTGAGGGTGGGTACACCCTCTTTGTGCCCCCTCCCAAGGGGAGGGGGTCACAATCCTAACCCTATTGGGGGAATCCTCCATCTGCAAGATGGAGGATTTCTAAAAGTTAGAGTCACTTCAGCTCAGGACACCTTAGGGGCTGTCCTGACTGGCCAGTGACTCCTCCTTGTTTTTCTCATTATTTTCTCCGGCCTTGCCGCCAAAAGTGGGGCCTGGCCGGAGGGGGCGGGCAACTCCACTAGCTGGAGTGTCCTGCTGGGTTGGCACAAAGGAGGTGAGCCTTTGAGGCTCACCGCCAGGTGTGACAATTCCTGCCTGGGGGAGGTGTTAGCATCTCCACCCAGTGCAGGCTTTGTTACTGGCCTCAGAGTGACAAAGGCACTCTCCCCATGGGGCCAGCAACATGTCTCGGTTTGTGGCAGGCTGCTAAAACTAGTCAGCCCACACAGATAGTCGGTTAAGTTTCAGGGGGCACCTCTAAGGTGCCCTCTGGGGTGTATTTTACAATAAAATGTACACTGGCATCAGTGTGCATTTATTGTGCTGAGAAGTTTGATACCAAACTTCCCAGTTTTCAGTGTAGCCATTATGGTGCTGTGGAGTTCGTGTTTGACAAACTCCCAGACCATATACTCTTATGGCTACCCTGCACTTACAATGTCTAAGGTTTTGTTTAGACACTGTAGGGGTACCATGCTCATGCACTGGTATCCTCACCTATGGTATAGTGCACCCTGCCTTAGGGCTGTAAGGCCTGCTAGAGGGGTGTCTTACCTATACTGCATAGGCAGTGAGAGGCTGGCATGGCACCCTGAGGGGAGTGCCATGTCGACTTACTCGTTTTGTCCTCACTAGCACACACAAGCTGGCAAGCAGTGTGTCTGTGCTGAGTGAGAGGTCTCCAGGGTGGCATAAGACATGCTGCAGCCCTTAGAGACCTTCCTTGGCATCAGGGCCCTTGGTACTAGAAGTACCAGTTACAAGGGACTTATCTGGATGCCAGGGTCTGCCAATTGTGGATACAAAAGTACAGGTTAGGGAAAGAACACTGGTGCTGGGGCCTGGTTAGCAGGCCTCAGCACACTTTCAATTGTAAACATAGCATCAGCAAAGGCAAAAAGTCAGGGGGCAACCATGCCAAGGAGGCATTTCCTTACACTGTGTTTTCCTTTAATTACGGTTTGTGTGCTGCATAAATTCTTTGCACATAACCTCTAAGATAAGCCTGACTGCTTTTGACCCAAGCTACTAGAGGGTTAAGCACAGGTTAATTTAGGGTTTGCTCTATTTCACTCTGACAGGGATTGTGGTTACTTCTTGATTAGGATTTTACCCCCCAACCAATAACCCAATTTGTTATGCTTATGCATTCCTATCTTACTTCCATGTTCCCCTTCCCTTCTAACTGGATTAGTTATTTGCCATATGATACTGGGGTGACCTTCAAATGTGGTCCACGCTGGTCACAATGTGACAAAGTCAAGGTCTGGCTTTAAAGTCTATTTGAAAAGCGCTACATGCTCAGTTTGTATAACCGAGACATGGCAGCCTGCAAGTTCAGGGACGACTAGGGTGCATCTTCTCTGGCTTCAACCTTGTGATGCAGGGGAGCCATTGTGTCTTGGGGTCTCTACCGGTTGATGCATTGAGGCCCCCACAGTCTGTAGATGGCCCACAGCAATGTTGGACATTCCTCCTCGGCGTTAGTATGTGCTACAGCAGGCAGTGGCCTCTATACTGCGTCTTTCTTGGGTGAGCCTTCGCCAGGGATCCTCTTGGCACAATGTTCCAGGGTGACTGCCCCACTCCTCACAGTGGCAACCACCTGGCATACAGGTAACGCTGACTTACTCCAGCAAGGGTGACTGCCCTAAACTTCAGTGGCCCCATCTGGCAAAAAGGGTTTTCTAATCCATAATAGCAAGGGTGACTGTCATAAACCTCATGGTGGCTCCCACCTAGCATAGACAGGTTGCCAACTTACCATGAAAGGAGAGGGCAGCCTGCACTCTTGCAACGGTCCTGACACTTCACTCACCAGGATTCACTTGATATAATCCCTCCTGGACCTCGCTCCCTTCAAGTGCTCGCCTTCTCCCTCTCAGAGTCTGCTGGTCTTGGCAGGAAGGAAGGCAAAAGTCTGGTTCTCCAGGGTCAGGACAAGTGGTCTTCACTTCCTTGGTGATGGACCCTCTCCCAGCAGGGAGACTAGCAGACTTTGGTCCCCGTTGCAGCAGCTCAAAATCTTGGGGATCCCCTCTCCACCTCATGTCCATCCACTGCCATCTTTCTGCTTCCCGTGCGGCTGCGTCGATCCCTGCGTTATACTGTCTGGCTTTTCCAGATGACAACCCTTTCACCACCTGCCAGACTTTTTTTTACTATTCTGAAGTTTACAGTACATGAGGAGCTTAGTCCACAAATCCTCTTGGTAGCTTCTTTTCTCATTCCAGCAGTATTTCTAGTATTGGAATTTCAAATTATGAAGCCTGGTTTTATCCAGTCTATTGTGAAAGCTTAACTCCTTTGCCACTTTTCTTGTTTCTCATGTAATTTGAGCTTTTTGGTTTCATAACTCTGTGCTGTACCAGGCTTTCTTTCCATAACCTCCTTTTTTTTTGTTTGCTAAATTTAAAGTTATAAGAGGTTGTCTTTCTATTGGAAATTTTGTCAATAGAGTCACTTAAAAGTAACCATGCCTTTTCCCACTCGCCTACTTCAGTTTCTACTTTTTCCTGCATTTTTAATTCGATTTTTAACGACCTTGATGGTTCCAGCACAGTTGTAGACTTGTTCCATAAGTTTCTCTAACCCAGGGCTATGCCATTTTACATGTTTTATGTTGTAGGTTACTGGGGCGGTGATTAAGTTGTTTGTCAGACTCAGCTGCTTGAACTTACACAGAATCCGGATAGATTGAGGGAAATGATCGCTCTCTGTGTGAGCAAATATTTGAAAGTGACTGAACTGGGGAGCAGACCTGCTTCACTAATTATTGTATAGTCAATTGTTTAGCTTTTTCTGTTGCTTAAGAAGGTATTTGATACCGGTGAGTCCTCTTTTGAGTAGCTGTTGAAACGCCTGAGCCCAAGTTTATCTATCCACTTTCTGAAATTCATTCCACTGTGTTGAAAGCCACCTTTTGTACTGGCATTGCCTAGATATATATTAAAGTCTCCAGAGATAACAAAAATTGCATGCTCATGTTGCCTCTGTAAAGTTTTTGTTTTCTTAAAAGCGTTTCCATGTTTTCCTCTTTTTTGCTTTACTAGGATGAATATATACATTCATAAGCAGCGCTGCTATATGGGCAGGGCTTGCCTTCTTAGCCTCCAGCTTAATTGCTTGCATCCAGTTTACTCCAAGGTCTATTTTTTCTATGAACCAACTGAATTTGGTGGAGCAGAACGTGGAAAGACACCCTTTGGGGTGTCTGAATTTGAAGGAATTGCTGGAGCAAGATTTCCTACATAGCCTAAACTTTGTATTGATTCTAGACACCAAGTTTAAGGAAATGCCTCCTTGGCATGGTTAGCCCCTAACTTTTTGCCTTTGCTGATGCTAAGTTATGATTTGAAAGTGTACTGGGATCCTGCTAACCAGTCCCCAGCACCAGTGTTCTTTCCCTTAACTGTACCTTTGTCTCCACAATTGGTACAACCCTGGCACTCCGGTAAATCCCTTGTAACTGGTACCTCTGGTACCAAGGGCCCTGATGCCAGGTAAGGTCTATAAGGGCTGCAGCATGTCTTATGCCACCCTGGGGACCCCTCACTCAGCACATGCACACTGCCTCACAGCTTGTGTGTGCTGGTGGGGAGAAAATGACTAAGTCGACATGGCACTCCCCTCAGAATGCCATGGCAACCTCACACTGCCTGTGGCATAGGTAAGTCACCCCTCTAGAAGGCCTTACAGCCCTAAGGCAGGGTGCACTATACCACAGGTGAGGGCATATGTGCATGAGCACTATGCCCCTACAGTGTCTAAGCAAAACCTTAGACATTGTAAGTGCAGGGTAGCCATAAGAGTATATGGTCTGGGAGTTTGTCAAACACGAACTCCACAGTTCCATAACGGCTACATTGAAAACTGGGAAGTTTGGTATCAAACTTCTCAGCACAATAAATGCACACTGATGCCAGTGTGCAATTTATTGTAACATACACCCAGAGGGCATCTTAGAGATGCCCCCTGAATACCTACCCGACTTCTAGTGTAGGCAGACCAGTTCCTGCCAGCCTGCCACACACCAGACATGTTGCTGGCCACATGGGGAGAGTGCCTTTGTCACTCTGTGGCCAGGAACAAAGCCTGTACTGGGTGGAGGTGCTTCTCACCTCCCCCTGCAGGAACTGTAACACCTGCCGGTGAGCCTCTAAGGCTCACCCCTTTTGTTACAGCGCCCCAGGGCATCCCAGCTAGTGGAGATGCCCGCCCCTCCGGCCACTGCCCCCACTTTTGGCGGCAAGGCTGGAGGAGATAATGAGAAAAACAAGGAGGAGTCACCCACCAGTCAGGACAGCCCCTAAGGTGTCCTGAGCTGAGGTGAGCCCTGCCTTGAGAAATCCTCCATCTTGAGTTTGGAGGATTCCCCCAATAGGATTAGGGATGTGCCCCCCCTCCCCACAGGGAGGAGGCGCACAAAGGGTGTAGCCACCCTCAAGGACAGTAGCCATTGGCTACTGCCCTCCCAGACCTAAACACACCCCTAAATTCAGTATTTAGGGGCTCCCCAGATCCCAGGAAATCAGATCCCTGCAACCTGAAGAAACAAGAAGGACTGCTGACCTAGAAACTGCAGAGAAGGAGGAAGACGACAACTGTTTTGGCCCCAGCCCTACCGGCCTGTCTCCAACTTCGAAAACCTGCTCCAGCGACGCATCCGACAGGGACCAGCGACCTCTGAAGCCTCAGAGGACTGCCCTGGACTAAAGGACCAAGAAACTCCTGTGAACAGCGGCCCCATTCAAAACCAGCTACTTCTTTGCAACAAAGAAGCAACTTCCAAAGACTTCACGTTTCCCGCCGGAAGCGTGAGACTTCCGACTCGGCACCCGACTCCCCCGGCTCGAGATCCAGAGAACCAACACCTCAGAGAGGACTCCCTGGCGACTGTGAGCCAGTGAGTAACCAGAGATGACCCCCCCTGAGCCCCCACAGCGACACCTGCAGAGAGAATCCAGAGGCTCCGCCTGACCGCGACTGCCTGTAACAAGGGATTCGACGCCTGGAACCAACACTGCACCCGCAGCCCCCAGGACCTGAAGGAACCGAACTTCGATGCAGGAGTGTCCTCCCGGCGACCCTCTCCCTAGCCCAGGTGGTAGCTGTCCCGAGAAGCCCCCCTGTGCCTGCCTGCACCGCTAGAGTGACCGCCCGGGTCCCTCCATTGTTTTCTACCTGAAACCCAACGCCTGGTTTGCACACTGCACCCGGCCGCCCCTGTGCCGCTGAGGATGTGTTTTGTGTGTCTACTTGCATCCCCCCCAGTGCTCTACAAAAAAAACCCTGGTCTGCCCCCCGAGGACGCAGGTACTTACCTGCTGGCAGACTGGAACCGGAGCACCCCTGTTCTCCATAGGCGCCTATGTGTTTTGGGCACCTCTTTGACCTCTGCACCTGACCGGCCCTGAGGTGCTGGTGTGGTAACTTTGGGGTTGCCTTGAACCCCCAACAGTGGGCTGCCTATGCCCCAGGACTGAGACTTGTAAGTGTATTACGTACCTCCTAATCTAACCTTTACTTACCTGCCCCAGGAACTGTTGATTTTTGCACTGTATCCACTTTGAAAATAGCTTATTGCCATTTTTACAAAGTCTGCACATGATATTGTTTCCATTCAAAGTTCCTAAAGTATCTAAGTGAAGTACCTTACATTTAAAGTGTTTAATGTAAATCTTGAACCTGTGGTTCTTAAAATAAGCTAAGAAAATAATTTTTTCAATATAAAAACCTATTGGCCTGGATTAAGTCTTTGAGTGTGTGTTCCTCATTTATTGCCTGTGTGTATATAACAAATGCTTAACACTACTCTCTGATAAGCCTACTGCTCGACCACACTACCACAAAAGAGATCATTAGAATTATCTACTTTTGCCACTATCCTACCTCTAAGGGGAACCCTTGGACTCTGTGCACACTATTTCTTACTTTGAAATAGTATATACAGAGCCAACTTCCTACACCAAGATTCATGCATCAAGATGATGTCATAGTTCTGGAGAAATGCCCTTGCATCCACTTCTTGTAGTGGGTTCTGCAGCCCATGTGTATTCCAAGAGCAGATGTTTATGCTGTCCGACTCATTGCAGAGCTTCTGTTCTTCTTGTCAGGACCCGTTGATGACTTGACCAGTGGAAAGCCGGGCCTGGTCTGGTTATTAAGAGACGATGAGCCAGAAGTACACTTGCTGGATCAGACCCTGGTGGAACGTGCTTGAGAACTTCATAATTGTTAGATTTTCTTGAGTTCCTACCAGCTCCTACCACTCCCCTTAAGACTGTGCTCTCTCTTGTTTTTATAAGTAGCAAAGGTTGTGGGTAATGGGGGGCAGGGGGTTGGGGGGGGGGGGGCGGTTGATCTTTTGTAGCTTCATCCCCATGAGTTAAAGATGACTTGATTTGCAAGTATATGAACTACTATATCCGTCGAGGCCCAAGTTGTTCAAGTTGTTTCTCTGTCGCTTCTATCTGGATGTGATCTAAATTCCACTGACTGCAAGTCTGGAGACGTAATGCATGCTAAGGATTGTGTTTCATTTATAAATGTTATGATAGTTCCTCTTTTTAGAGTATCAAACACACCCATTGAATCGTAGTAGGGGATTAACAATAGTTTATTGGCCCCTGATCCCACTTGTGCTTGGTGTAACTCAGAATGTTTAGTCCTTGTGAAATCGAACACTTGTGGTTGCTGATCCTTATCCGGTTGTAGAAGTTGCACCTGCCCTTGGGCCCACTATGATGTTACACCTTGTAATTGATTGTTCCTCCAACTGGTTCCTGCACTGGTAAGTCCATGGACCTGCTGGGCTCGCTGGCCCTCAGTCTGCTGAGGATTGTACTTCTGCTCCAGGGTCTGAAATTATGATTCAACTTGTTGTAATTGGATACCTCTCCCACTTGTTCCTACATTGGGGTTTCCCTTACTCAGTGGACAGTTTTGTTGATCCTTGCTTTCAGGTTGTGAAATCAAGGATTGCTCCTCAGAGTTTTCCTGCATTTTGTCTCTGTAGTCGCTCTATTGTTTTCCCTTCTGAATTGTTAAAACTGTCTAACTGCCTTCTTAAAGCTATGTTGTGACCGGTTGGTGACTGGCCTAAGTTGTTTGCCTGTGCACTAGTCAGAGTGCTCTGGGGACTTGCGACTGTTGTTTTCCACTCTGTGCTCCCATATGAATTCTCCTGCAGAGAGACTATTGTTTTGATTTCTACCTTTTTCTTCCCCTCGGAGTGATAAGACTTCAAGTTTCTGCGTTTTAAAAATTATTTCCATATACTGTTTTGTTGAGACACTTTACCTTTCGTACGTGCTTTCCTTTGCCTTTTCTTTTCCCTCTTTGTGATTGCCACCTCCTTCTCTATGGTTTCCGTGTCCACGTCAACTAGGTGCTCCCTCACAGCAACATCTGCATCTTGTTCAAGGGGTCCTATTTCATTTTTGTTCGACAACCGTCTCTTTATCTGGAACAGGCTGTAAGTGGCCAGTAGTAGGGAGTCTTTGGTTACTTGTGAGCCTTTCATATCTGCTGTTTCTTTTGCATCGTGTTCTATGACCCATTGCCCTTCAAAGGGTCTGGCTGCTTCAGACCTTACTTCCGTCAAGATGTTGGTGATATTTGATGACATCACTTGGGGTTTGTCCTCAAAAATTGCACAGTGACGTGACTTGCTGGGCATAATTGTACTTTTGAGCACTCCGCATCAGATCATTGAGCACTTATAGCTTCTTATCAGTACCCACTGCCAAGATGTTGAGAAGATCCACCTGAAGTTCCTGTTTATCAGATTGGTGATGGGTTGCTGTAGACATTGCATCCATGGTTGACAGGAGTGCACTCCACGTACTCACTGAAACTCCCTTAGGTGTTGGTCCTTAAATTTCCTTGCTGACTAACTGGATTTGAAGAAGGGGTCGTAATCTGTCGGGTTCCTCGGGATCACTGGCCACACCTATTTGATCTTGTAGGGGTCTTGTTTTCAAGAGAGCTGCTGCTACAATCCGAGAACAGACGTAGGCTAACTGTTGTGGTTTCCATTTGTCTCGCCTCCCCTTGCAAGGGGGCTGGAAGCGGTTCCAAAGGATAATTAATCTGCACTACACTGGATTCCTGCTTGAATTATACTATTTTAGTATGATACTATTTCTGAGAGATCAATTCGCGGTTGGTCCTGTGACTAGGAGCGTACTGTTTGCCCCTCCTGATTGACTGGAGGAGATCTCAGGCTGAGATTGGCCAATTACTGAGGTTTAAAGATGAGAAGGACTCAGAGGGGTGGATATTATGAATGTCTACTTGTAATATGTGTAATGTGATTGGAGTTACCGCTGTGAAAACTTTTGGCTCTGTGCCTACTTCAGGCACCTCTTGACAGGCTCCTTTCACCTTGAGGGCCTCATCACTCTCTGCTGTAGTTGCTTTGCTTGCTGGGTCTGGAGGTGGGCTGTTCGGGCGGTGATTGATTTCTGTAATGTTTTCAACTTTAAAAAGTCTGTCATTTTATATCCCTCTTTCTTCGTTATGACTACCATTTCTGCTTTTTTGGAAACTGCTGTTGTGAGGGGATTTCAAATCTGTGGTGTCTCCCAAACATACTACTGAATCCTCCTCTGGAGATCTTTGCCTCTGTCACTTTGATGACTTGTTCCTCCTGTGAGACGGCATCACCCTTGCTTTCCCAGACCACATTTTTTGCTCCATTTAACTTAATGATTCCACGATTTCTGGAGCCTATATTCCACCCTATGGGGCGTGTTCGTGGCTGGTCTGCTGTATGTAGATGGTTGAAAATGTATGCTGATTTTCTGATTAGTTTAGCACACCCTTCTATGCCGTTGCCATTGTTGGTGCCGGAACTAACCAGCTTGGGATACGGTTTCCGATTGTCCGAATCTGAGGCAGCCTATTTCCCAAATGTTAACTTTTAACACTTCTGGCAGAGTGAAAATGTGACAGTTCGGGGAGGTTCGATCACCCCGGTGTTGTGTTCCTCCCTGCAATGCGGGATTGATGCACTAATTCTTTCTTATTTCTGCACCTCTTGCCAATAATACCAGTAAGCCTTTATGTAGTTTCTAGGCGTTTATCTGGGTGGATTTTTTGGCAAGTTCCTGTTGCCTCCTGATGCTAAATGGCTAGATGGGCCAGTAATTGTTGCACTGAGGCAGGGGTGGACTTACCAGGCCCCTGCAGTGGTAAAGCAGAGCTCCACACGCTCACAAGCTGCACCGGCCTAACACTGGCCGCTTCTGTGCAGTGCTAGCAAGTTGCGGCCTATTGCTCTCGTGCCACACACAGGCCAACTTCCGGTGCCTCCTCGTATCACCCCAGAGCCTCTGTTCACCTCACCACCCTGCAATGGTTGCAGTGTCACTTATCATTATATCACTGTATCACCTGGACTCAGCGCCACCACCACGCCCCTCTGGGGGCTCTTTAGGCCACCGGGCCTCTGTGTCTCAGTACGTGTCACAGAGGGTGGGGTGTGGGAGGGGGGCACAAGCACGCTGTTGGCTTTAGGCTATTTGCTGGACTTGTTATTGGACTTGTTCGGCTTGTATCTGGCCTAAATGCCCGGGTTTCCGGAACGTGATTTTATAGCCCGGGGGGAGGCAATGAGTCCGATGGGTAACATCTCCCGTTGAGGTGGTAGCGAAATTATTTTACGGGGTTTTACAGGGTCTGGTGGCGGGTTGCAAGTCCTGGCGCGTGGTGCTCCAAGGTCGTGGCTTGCACGCCGCACCCAACCATTCCGGCTGCTTCTGCAAGCTGTGCCGGGATGACCCGCCCAACGATGGCCCCGGGGGAGGAGGGGCTGCTGCCTCCCCTCGCGGCTCACACCGATGCAGGCCTCTTGCTACTTGCTTGCCACTCTTGCTTGCTTGTCGGAGTCGGTTCCTAACTGTTATCAGCAGGCAGATGGCACCGGCTGGCAGCAGCTATAGTGGCGGTGGTGTTGATAGCGGTAGTAATACCGAGACTGGGATCTCAACAGCGTTTCCCAGCACAGCCCCAGCAGCCTCGTAACGCCTCGCAGCCTCCCGCGAGGCTGAACAATAGAAAGCTTATGATGTTGAATGTCTTTCCAGCGCCAAGGATAATTACTCCCGAGCTGCTGTCAGCAAGGAAGCAGAGTCAAGTAGTTTGAAATAAAAAATAAGAGAGAAAGATTTGAAAACAAGAAGCTATCACTGTACAGGTAAAATAGAATGGTCAAGATTGGAAGGGACAGATCTTCGGTGGGTGGCGCTGAAAAAGAGAGAATGGCTGGCCAACCTGAGGCAAAGAACCAATCAGAATTGCTCAACTATGAAACAGGTTGGGGTGGGTACTTCCAGATGACTTTAAGCAGCAGCAGCGGCAAATAGTTGGAGTGGTGCCTTATAACTTTTTTTGCTGTAACGTTCCTGCTCTGCCATGTTTGATCACCATTTAGTCGCATTGAACCTACATCAGATCGTTCACAATCCCACACACATCGCTAGACACATCTTGGATGTCATTTTTGCTAAGCCTGAACTAGTTACTGTTCATAGCATCATGCCAATCACGTGGTCAGACCACCATCTGATAACTTTTCAACATAAAACACCATAAATCAACACACCCCACAACTACTTACGTACATGCACCTATCGACCTTGGAGCAAACTCAATTTTGATGACTTAGAAACACAACTAACAGTCAACACAGATCTAGATACAATTAATTCTGTTCCAAAACTTTATGAGTGTCTACAGGAAGCTTTTGATATCCTAATACCACTCAGAAAAACTAAACAGGAAAAAAGAAAACCAACACCTTGGAGAAACACAGTACTTAAAAAGATAAAGCAACAAATCAGAAAGTTACAGCACACCTGGCTCAAAACAAACAACAGTCAAGACAAACTGCAGCTACACAAACGTAACAGAATATACAAATCATCAATCAAAAAAGCTTAAAAAAGGTACTACTCAGAATTCAAAATGCTAAATCTGTAACCAAATAATT
Source organism: Pleurodeles waltl (assembly GCF_031143425.1). Classification (NCBI taxonomy): domain Eukaryota; kingdom Metazoa; phylum Chordata; class Amphibia; order Caudata; family Salamandridae; genus Pleurodeles; species Pleurodeles waltl. The sequence continues at coordinate 986,882,967 of NC_090448.1, forward strand.
TTATAAAATTCTCAATGAATTTGGAAGGAAGTCATCCCACTAAAGATTTCACAAACAAACTTGCAACTCATTACACAACCAAGGCAGACACATTGGACTCCTATTTAAAACAGAAGAAAACCATCAGCACCAACCCCTTTCCTAAAAGAACAAACCAACCCAGCCTCTACAGTCCTTCAAACAAATGTCACAAGGTGGATTTATGGATTTGGTCAAAGCAAGCAGACATTCCGGTTGCCCTTCTGACCCTTGCCCACCAAACATCTTCAAGAACATTCTTTTATCTACTTCTGCTGCCACACCTGTAAGTAGAATAATCAACAATTCTTTAACTACAGGAACTTTTCCTGTAGACCTGAAAAAGGCATACATATGCCAGTTTTTAAAGAAAACAAACCTAGACCCGCAAGACCCCAACAACTGAAGACCAATCACAAATGGACCTTTCCTGGGCAAACTGATAGGAAGAGCAGCATTCACCCAGATGTCACAATTCATTGAAGACAATTCCATACTTTCAGACTTCCAAACTGGATTTCGCCCATGTAGAGGCACTGAATCGGCACTCATAGCAATCTGGGATGATCTTAAAAACACAGTCGACCACAATGGAGTTGCTGCACTACTTCTCTTGGACCTCTCAGCTACCTTTGATATGGTTGACTATGACACCCTAATTCAAAGACTCCACGAAGCCGGCATAGAAGGGACTGCTCTCGACTGGATTACATCCTACCTTCATCCTACCTTCAAAAAATAACTAATATCCCCCCTTCTCTTCCAAACCCTACCTCACAAAAGCATGGGTCCCCCAAGGATCAATCATATCACCTTTGCTTTTCAACATCTACATGATATCATTACCAGAACTGATCAATGATTTTCACCTCACATGCTACAACTATGCAGATGACACATAAATACTACTTAAATTAGACTGCCCCAAAAACATTGAAAACTCATTAATCTTCAGTTGCCTCAGAGCTGTTGAACAGTGGATGACTTGGAGTCATCTCAAACTAAATGCCTCCAAAACAGAAATACTCATATGTGGTGACTGGAAACATTATGACCCACTGTGTGTCTAGCCTGACGATCTCGGACACCTCCTCAATTATCCAAGGAAGTTAAAAACCTTGGAATCACCATGAACTCCAATGTAACTATGAATGCCCAAGTGGACAAATTAGCACGAACAAGCATCATCACCTTGACTCTACGACGCATCATTCCCCACCTCGGATTTCCACACAAGGTGCAAGCTACTATCTCGCTTGTACTATCCAAACTGGATTATGCCAAAGGTCTCTATCATTGATCATCTCTATCTATTATGAAAAAACTTCAACGTATTCAGAACTCCGCAGCCAGGCTACTATTACATGTAAAGCCACAAGCCCACATCTCCCCTGCCTTGAGAGCACTACACTGGTTACCCGTTGCCAGAAGATGCACCTTCAAGCTGCTTTGTATCACCCACAAAGCTATCCATGGAACAGGACCTCTTTTTATCAGAAGCAAAATAACCAAATACATTCAACAAAGAAACCTCCGATCAAGATTGGCACCCCGCCTTAGAACACCACCATACAAGAAAAAGACTATAGGTGGTACATCCTTCTCCGTTCAAGCAGCCAAACTATGGAATTCATTACCCCCAACTATAAGAGCCACAGATAACTATCTTGTCTTCAGAAAACTACTCAAGAGTTGGCTCTTTCCTTTATAACCACCATATTCAAACAGCTATCGACTGCATATGCCTATGTTGATACATATTTTTATCTGATTATATTTATATTCTAGTTATATTTAGTTCTTTAGAAAATATGTATCGCTACTGTGTCATAACAATAAACTACACACATTCTCTTTAAACCTGTTTATTGTATATTTAGTCATGGTTTAAATATGCATATGTATGTACATATATGTGTGCATATGTGTGTGTATTCATGTGTGTATGTATGTATGTGTGTGTGTAAATATATATGTATATGTTATTCTATGCTTAACATGTTCATAGGTCATTGCATAGCTCCTAGATAAGTTGTTATATTAGATACTTATGAATCCCTGCTCTCTTTTTATATCACACTTTGTCTACCCATCACCATATGTCATGTCTCTATCAATCTATCCTCCATTCCCACTCTGACTCTTCCCTCCTCTTCCACATCTAACTCACCCAAACCTCACTTTACTACCCTGATCTCCCAAACAACCCTACTAAATTCTCCCTCATTTATCTCACCTTTAACTCATCCAAAACCCCTCCTGCTACTATGATCTCCCTAACCCTTTCCATAGACTCTTCCCTCCTCCATCCCCCCTTTACTCATCCCAAGCCTAAATCCTATTACCATAAACTCCCAATTAACACTTCTGGATTCTTCCCTCCTCCACCCCTCAGTCAATCCAACTAACTCTCACATATCCGCGGCTCAAATTAACTCATAATAATACTAAAACTGTACTCCTATTTCCCTATGCTAATCCACCACTAATTCCTTTTGGGTTCCGGAGTAGCGCGCTACTTGCCGAAAAGCGCTTCAACGTCTCATCAGGGGTAGTAAGCGCTATATAAATACTATTACAATACAATACAATTAGCACTTGTGCACCCTTGTTGTTTATTCCATTTCCCTTAGTTTCAGGCTTTGAGAAATCTACTTGCCAACTCACTATGGCGGGAGAGATTTTAGCAGTGTGAGCTGTTTTTAGACTCTACTAGTCCAGTCTGCTGAGAGAGCTGGGTCTGGCAAAGAACAAGAGTTCTGCTTTTCCTGAAAGTGAATGAGCAATGAAGATGCCTTTAAATCTTATTTTTATCTTCTCACATCTGCCTGTGCATTCAAAGACAGAGGTCTAATGTTAGCTTATGCGTTCCATAAAAATTGCTGCTTATTTTATCCTGGAGATTGGTGTTTACTTTTCTTTCACTGACTACAAAGTAAGAGGATTTTGTAAAGTGAACTGTCTGACTATGGTGCTGGGAACACAACATTTAAAAAGCTTGTAATTTATCTATATAAATATTTTAAAATATATTTCAGTAGTTAGGAAAACACTCTTTGTAATTCTGAAGTGTGAGGGAAATACAGATTTTAATAGGATCAAAACAAATCAGAATACTTTACTTGGTGATGTGCAAATGATAAATGTTTGATGAAAACAGATTTCCACACATTATCATTTGTACGATATAAAGTTTTATCAATAAAACTGCATGTGAGTAAGAAAGGTTGTGGACATTTTACTGGAAGATGTTTGTCAGTGTGCTACCACATCAACCTTTTATATATTTGTTAAAAAGTGAGAGGTTTAAAAAAAAGTACTGAGAACCTTTCCTGCCTCACCCTGAAGATAATGCTATTAGTGAACTAAGAGGCCATTGGGGGGTTATGCGTACCATATATGTGAGTCACATTTTTATTATAGATGGAGCAAAAGTTTAGTCTATTAAATCAAACGAGAGTTTCTTTACATCAATCATACTCACATACTTGAAGGTATATGCATGTGATAATGAAGGAAAAGGTGACTCAGTGAAATAAAATAATATTGTAGGATCACACAAATTGAGACACGTTTATGGGTCCAGTGCACTTCAGTTAGGTCAAGTAGATTATTAAAGTCACTAGGCCTGTAGAACTGGTAACATTTTCCTGATTTTTGATGCCTGTTTTTTTTTTGTCCATGTCACCTTGCGTTTACCATCTCATCATTTATCCTGCTGCCAGTAGTTGAGGGGCTTTCTCTCTGTGTCTCCTCCTTTACCATATCTCGTCTAGAGAAACATCTGTAAGAATATTCTAGGAATGAGTAATATAAGTCATGTAAAATTCATACTGGGAGTAGAAGCATGACAAACGTGCCGGCCTACTATTCCTGAGCTGGGTGCTCTGGAGAAACTGTAAATGTCTGTAGTCAGTGTGGACTTCCTAGAGTTCCACTGAGCCCATTAAAAGATGTTGCCACTTAATGCAGGCATATTTTGGGGCCTGAAGAGCCCCCTCCAAAACAGAATACTTGTTTTTGCTGGAATTCAAGTAATTTGACAAATAAAAGAGAGGTTGCTCAAGAATGTCTTCCTCTTAGAGGTGAAGTAAAACCGCCCCAAACGCCAAATCAGAGGCATCAGTTTCAACAATAAATTTATGGATTGCGTCCGGGTGCCTGAGAATGGGTCATTGGGTAAATAATCTCTTGAGTTCTAAAAAGGCTTCATTTGCTTTTAAGATCTAGACCTTGCTCTGATAGGTGATATCCCAAGTACTTAACTTCCCTTTTCTCAGACTCACACTTTTCTGGCTTTCAAGCTAATTGCTTCTTTCAAAGATGATGAAGTACAGAAATTACATGCTTCCAATGCTCAGACAAATAAGAATTGAAAATCAGAATGTTGTCTAGGCAGACGACCATTTACTGATTCAAAATGTTTTAAGCAAATGCTTTTGATGAATCTTTGTAAGATTGCTGGAGTATTTGCGAGGACAAAGAGCATGACAATATTCAACATGCCCAAAATTAATTCAGAATGCCTTCTTTCACTCACCCCCTCCTTGATTCACAACAGGTGCTACGCTTCTTGGGGGTCAAGCCTGGTAAAAAATGTAGTTCCCTGCTCCTACTCTAAGGTGTCCTTAAATAGGGACAGAGGGTAACAATCATTGACGGTGATCTCATTAAGCCCTGGGTAGTCATACATGACATCAATGCTTTGGACTTCCTTGGCATGAAAAACAAAAATGCTCCAGCAGTAGAGATGACTATAGCAATCCTAATTCCTGTGTGGCAGTGCTTAATTTGTAAATAAAAATGTGCCGGTGCCCAAAGCTCTCCTTTGAAACTCATTGCTGCTACAATTAAATATGCAAACTCGGGGCAGCATAATTCTCGGGCCTCTTTAATCCATTTACAGCCAGTCCGTGCCCCTTCAGCTCACTCTTTCAGCTTTTGGCTTTCTCCCAGTGTGAGGCTTGAGGCAGAAAAATAAGTGCCGGCCCTCAAAAATAAGTGCTGGTGCCCTGCACCGGAAACCACAAGCTCAAATTAAGCACTGCTGCGTGAAGGTAGAATAACTGCAGCAAGTTTCTGAAAAACATTTTAAAAATTCTTGATATGGACTGGGGATAACATACGCCTGGCATATGACTGGGTCAGGCTCTATTTCCGATTATTCCTGCTCAATAGGTGCCAATACCTACCATCAGGAAAACAGTTGTCTTTACAAAACTAAGAGGAGAGGAAGAGGGTCTGAGTTTCCCAGTTGATGTATGGGTTATGACGTTCCAACCAAGGGATACCTAATATGATGGTATAGTTAAATCAATCAGTTCGATCAGCAGTAACCATCTGTAGGAAACATGCTCCTTGTTGCAGTTACCCCCCTAGTTTTTGCCTGATATTGATGCTGACTTGACTGAGAGTGTGCTGTGACTCTGCTAACCAGGCCCCAGCACCAGTGTTCTTTCACTAAAAATGTACCATTGTTTCCACAATTGGCACACCCCTGGCACACAGATAAAACTGTAAACTTCGCACTTGTATAGCGCACTACTCACCCGTTAGGGTCTCAAGGCGCTGTACGCATACCGCTGTGGAACCCCACCTGGCTTTTCCCTGTGAGGCACCCACTCCTGGACAGCCCCAGGGTGAAGCCAGGCATCCAAGCACTGTGAGGGCCTTTGTGGAGAATAAGAAAGCTATTGCCCAGAGTGGGACCCATTAATTAGATTAGGCACCAAGGCAAGAATTATCTGGTCCAAGAGAATTGAGCCCAAGACCCCCCGAGGTGGGAACTGAACCCTGGTCCCTGGCCAGTTCTCTGAATCAGAGGTCTGCCGCTCTAACCATTGTGCCACACTTCTCCACAGATAAGTCCATTGTAAATGGTACCAGTGGTACCAAGGGCCCTGTGACCAGGGAAGGTCCCTAGGGGCTGCAGCATGTGTTGTGCCACCCTAAGGGACCCCTCATCTAACACATGCACACTGCCATTGCAGATTGTGTGTATTTGTGGGGAGAAAAAGGCAAAGTCAACATGGCATCCCCCTCAAGATGCCATGCACACAAAATACTGCCTGTGGCGTAGGTAAGTCACCCCTCTAGCAGGCCTTAAAGCCCTAAGGCAGGGTGAACTATTCCACAGGTTAGGGCATAGCTGCATGAGCAATATGCCCCTACAGTGTCTAAGCCCATTCTTAGACATTATAAGTACAGTGTGGCCATATTAAGTATATGGTCTGGGAGTTTGTCAAAACAAACTCCACAGTTCCATAATTGCTACACTTAACACTGGAAAGTTTGGTATCAAACGTCTCAGAATAATAAACCCACACTGATGCCAATGTTGGATTTATTAAAAAATGCACACAGAGGGCATCTTAGAAATGCCCCATGTATTTTACCCAATCTTTTAGTGCAGGACTGACTGGTCTGTGCCAGCCTGCCACTGAGAGACAAGTTTCTGACTCCCTGGGATGAGAGCCTTTGTGCTCTCTGGGGCCAGAAATAAAGCCTGCACTAAGTGGAGGTGCTTCACACCTCCCCCCTGCAGGAACTGTAACACCTAGCAGTAAGCCTCAGAAACTCAGGATTCGTGTTACAATGCTCCAGGGCACTCCAGCTAGTGGAGATGCCCAGCCCCCAGACAAAACCCCACTTTTGGCGGCAAGTCCAGAGGAGATAATGAGAAAAACAAGGAGGAGTCCCCCCTCAGCCAGGACCACCCCTAAGGTGTCCAGAGCTGAAGTGACCCCCTCTTTGAGAAATCCTCCATCTTGCTTTGGAGGATTAGGACCAATAGGTATAGAGATGTGCCCCCCTCCCCAGAGGGAGTGGGCACAAGGAGGGTGTGGCCACCCTCAGGGACAGTAGTCATTGGCTACTGCCCTGTGAACCTAACACACCCCTAAACTTAGTATTTAAGGGCTACCCTGAACCCAACTCTTCAGATTCCTGATGACCTGAAGAAAGAAGGACTGCTTAACTGAAAAACCCCACAGAGAAGAAGGAAGACGACAACTGCTTTGGCGCCAGCCCTACCAGCCTGTCTCCAACTTCAATAACATGCACCAGCAACGCATCCTGCGGGCCCAGCGACCTCAGCAGACTCAGAGGACTGCCCTGCAACTACAAAGGATCAAGAACTCCCATGGACAGCGGACCTGTCCAACCAAAGAAAGAAGAAACAATCTTCAAAGGGACTCTCACCTCACTCTAGAAGCGTGAGTCCCCACCACTCTGCACCTGAGACCCCTGGCCTGTGTCTAGAGAAACCAATGACCCAGAGAGGATATCCAGGTGACTCTGACAAAGTGTCCACCCTGGGCTAACCTCTCTGCACCCCCACGACGACGCCTGCAGAGGGAATCCCGAGGACCCCCCTGACCGCAACTGCCTGGGACAAAGATATCCAACGCCTTGAAAAGCACTGCACCCGCAGCCCCCAGGCCCGTGAGAAACCAACCACCAGTGCAGCAGTGACCAGCAAGCAGCCCTCACTCTTGCCCAGTCAGTGGCTGGCCCGAGAAGCTCCCCTGTGCCCTGCCTGCAACATCTGAGTGACCCCGGGGTACCTCCATTGAATCCTATTACAAACCCGACGCCTTGTTTGCCCACCGCACCCAGCCGCCCCAGTGCTCTACTAAACCCTCCTGGTCTGCCCCCGAGGACGCGGGTACTTACCTGCCAGCAGACTGGAATCCGAGCACCCCCTGTCTCCATTGGGGCCCATGTTATTTTGGCTCCTCTTTGACCTCTGCACCTGACCGGCCCTGTGTTGCTGGATGTTTGGTGTTGACTTGAACCCCCAACGGCAGACTACCTATGCCCCGGAGACTGAACTTGTAAGTGCTGTACTTACCGTATTAACTAAACTATACTTACCTCCCAAGGAACTGTTGAAATTTGCAGTGTCCACTTTTAAAATAGCTTATTGCCATTTTATGAAAAACTGTGTACATTACCGTTTTGGTTCAAAGTTCTAACTATACCTATGCAAAGTACCTTACATTTAATGTACTTACCTGCAATTTGAATCTTGTGGTTCTAAAATAAATTAAGAGCAGAATATTTCTCTATATAAAAACCTATTGGCCTGGAGTTAAGTAATTGAGTGTATGTTCTCATTTATTGCTTTTGTGTGTACAACAAATGCTTAACACTACCCTCTGATAAGCCTAGCTGCTCGACCACACTGCCACAAACAGAGCATTAGTATTATATATTATTGCCTCTGTCAAGCCTCTTGTAGAACCCCTGGACTCTGTGCTCACCATACCTCGTACATATAGTGGATGCAGAGCCAGCTTCATACACCATCTCTTTATGATTACCTAAACCTGGGAGGGGGGATAGACGGAATTGTGGGGAGAAGGAGGCAAACTGGGTGATGCATTAACCTAGGAAAGGTCAGGTCAGGCATCTGCCAGTGTTCGGGGTTGGTGTAGTTCCACCGGAAGATTAACCGGAACGGGTGGCCCCAGCAATAGGTGATTTCCTTAGAACAGAGCTAATCCGTTACCGGTTTAAAGTCCTTTTGTCGCCGAAGGGTGTGTTGGTAGACATCTTGGTATAGACCAATTGTGTGCCCTCTGAAGATAATGGGCTGCTTCTCTCTGGCAGCTCTCAAAATTTCATCCTTAACCTGGAAGAGGTGTATGAATGCCAGGACATCCAACAGGAGGGCTGATAGGCCCCCAGGCCTGCCAAACCAGTGAGCTCTGTCAATTTGCAGCTCCACTTTTATCATCCAATGTCATGATGAAGCGGAAGAGAGCCTGGACGTAGGCCAGGATGTCCAACGCCTCTGCTTCCGTTGGCACCCCTTAGTCAAATGTTATTACGGATGCACGTGTTTTCTAAGTCCTCCACCTAAAGTTGCAGGCCCTCCTGCCCTTCTTGTAGGCAAATAACTTCTTGTCTCTGCATCTCTCGCTCCTCACCTCATGCAGTTTTTCCATGTTCTAGGGCTGAGACATGGTCTCCGACTGAGGCTAAGTCTTGGCAGAGGTCCCTTATATCTTGTGAGAGGTCGCTCTTAAGGGAGAGAAGGGCTACCTTCAGTGACACAAAGAGACATATGAGGAAGCGGCGGGTCACTGGGTCGGCCTCCAGGTCTGTTGGGCCCTCTGCATCAGAAGAAGTAGGTGGTGGAGGGGCAGTCGTGTGGTCTTTATTCTGGGTCAGCATGGAGCGTGTAAGCATGTCTCTGACCGTTTGGTCCTTCTTTTGTTTGGATGTGGCCATGGATCTAAGCGGATAGAGGCCACGGTTGCCGCAGGCCGGTGAGATATTAGGGTGGGACTACACTGACCCCAGATCCCAAACTACTGGAGAAACAAACCTCATAGTATCCTCTGGCCCAGTTAAGGAGATGCCGCTGATCAGGTCCCTTGTCGGTTTAGGCTCAGGTGCCCCCAGAAGAGCATTTTGCCACCCTCCCAGGACTCAAGACATGCTAGCGATGGGACCGAAGCCCTAGAAAGTCGAGGTCAGGCCAGGGTCAGTGCTACATCACCCTGAAAGTCTAGGGCATCACCAGGTTCCAGGTGAATTTCTGAGGTGAGTTATTGGGGCCTCCCAACATTGTGGACCAGGAGGAGATGAGGGCACAGCAGGTCCCACGGCTGAGGCAGAGTAGTAGAGGGTGACTGGGTGGCTGAAAGGGGTAGGTTGGCTGTGCCATATTGCACAATTTGGGCAACACTGGGGCACAAGGGCCAGCCAAAGCATGGATGAAAAGAAGGCCTCACCTTGTGCTCTGGACAGGTGCTTCTATGGCCTAGTATCAGCTGTTGGGGAGGGTGTGGGGCATAGACTTGTCCAGGTGTTGTGCCCGGTTCGCCACCAGCGGCTCTGCTCTTTCCCGATGGGCTGCGCTCTTGTCCCAGCAAACACCTGAGTACTGCAGACTAGGCCATGACGCCTGCAGTCCTGGGTTAGAGGTGGTGCTGACAGTCCGCTCTTCGCAGAAGGGTCCGCCAGTAGGAGATGCCCTCGATCAGGCATGCAGCGGCTGGCGTGTGGGTGCCTGAGACAAAGCTCCCTCTTTCCCTGTTGTGGGGCAGTAATCACTGGGGGGCCGTCTCCTTTTGTGCCTTTATGCCCCCAGACCACCGTGGCCCAGCTGATCTTTGGCAGACGTAGTTCTTGCGGCGAGGACCGGGGGAGATGCCGCTGGTGCTGGTTCAGGGTGAAGGTATTGCTGCACAAGCCGAGGGAGAAGACCGCTGACTATGGAATGTGGCTGTTCCTAATCTGCCTTGTGGCTCAGGAAGGGCTGGCCTGAGGCTGTTGGACCTGCCTGTCCCTCATTTTGTTAGATTGCCGAGGGCAGACTGCCCACTCTGCGCTCTCTTCCAATGCTGTTTGCTGGTTCTAGGCTTTCCGCTGCAACTGCTGGAGAACTGCTAAATTTGGAGGACTGGGTGGTGGAGAGGTGAGAGTTGTGTCCTACTCCGCTGCCATCTTGGCTGCGTACCAAACTGTGTGCTTTTAAAGGACAGTTCTAAAAAACTGCATTTGCCACTGCACCAACCAGGATTCAGTTCTGTGGCTCTCTAGGTGCAGACACAGACCTCTCTAGTGCATGAACTAATAGACGTTTTATAATATACAATAGTGCATTTCCTACAGAATATGTAAATTGCCTTTATTTTACATTTAAACTGTGCCTTAGTTTATATGTAGTTACCTGAAGATGAAAGACAAAAAAAAGTTACAGAATATTTTTTTTTTAGCCATGTTTCTGACCCTACCCCTACGCTCACTCCTCCCCTCTTTGCGCACAGTATCACAATTCCCAAACTTATTTTAATGCACTTCAACCACTGTCAGAAACAATCTCCTCCCCCTGAAAATTATTATTGTTTTATGCTACTTTCAATTGATCAGACATCTTTTTTTGAAGGTCTATATTGGGGTGTGAGCTCTGATAAAAAACACTGTTGAGGGTGAGCTTTCTGCAGAACTTTCCACTGGCCACACCAATAAGGAAGACAATTGTTCTGGATTCCCTCTGCTTCCTGTAATGTTTATAGTAGTCAAGAGGTATCCTTCCATCAGCAGGTCAGTCAAATAACTTTATTAGTGTGTAAGACACATGCAAAAAAGCGAGTGCTCAACATTTCATAAGTCTTTTTTATACACAGCATAACATTCATTAGTATAAAATGGTAAAACTATAAAATCACCAGAGCATACTTTTCCTAGAAAAAAACCTCCTGATTTTAAAAATGCATTAACTCTAAAACAGACCTCTTCATTTTGAAGTAATTGCAAATGCCGACAGGCTACTCAACATTGCAAGTCTTTTAGGTGGGGAAATAAAAACCTTTTTTGAAAAGAGAAAAAATATTGGCAAAAAAACATGAAATGTAAAAGAAATTAAGAGACCCTGTCTCAAGGATAAGTTTGAGATGACAGAGCTTGGTGGAAAACCAACGGAAAACAGAGTAAGTAAATGATCGTCCCAGCCCCAAACCTAACATAAGTGACCTTTCCCATCTGCCCAACGCCAAACTATGACAAAATGCAATACCTTCCTCTGGACTTAATGTGAAATATGCCTTAATAGCTGGCTTCTCGATTTCGACCATTTTTCTCTGAAGGCACTAGGCCTTCTCAGTTTTCTTATCCTGGACAAGAATTGAGGATGGATTTCCAAAAAGGTGGAAAAAGTCTATACTTTTTAAAGTTCCTGAAACATATGCTAGCCAGGGAAAATTGGATGTGTTTTCAAGTCTTAGACCATTCTTGATAACGGCAAGAATAAGTGTGGCCTCCGGGGAGGTCCACATTGAGAGCCACAGTACTAAAAGGGCCCATTTAATGTGCTCATCCAAGTACCTGAAGCTTAGTCCCTGTAATAGAAGAAGAGGAAGTAGGCAAAATTGATAACACCTTACTGAGGAAACAATTCTCCTGTTTATGTATCTGCAGTGTTCTTTCTCTATGGTGGCTCTGAAGCATATGTGTGTTGGGTGAGGGCTGTTCAGTTTATTTTTTATATGCTCAGTCGATCGGTCGTGTGTGTATAATTTTTGTTGCATATGATCTGTGCTACATTTGTGCTGTGGGTGACCTATGAATGTATGATGTTTGTGATTTGTATTAATGTGTGGTATCTGTTGTGTGAGTTGGCGGAGATGTGTGTGTAATGTGTTTTGTGCTGGCGCGGCTCCTCCAATATGGCAGAGGAGCGTTACCCCCCCGACCTCCACCTCTAACCCGCCAGCAGTAGGAGTGCAAAAGATAAAATAAACGATTATAAATAGTGTTTACTATCGTTTCTTTTTGGGTGGGGCGGGCCACGGCGATGAAAAGGATGGAGGGGGAGTGTACAGCACTCCCCTCAGTGCGCATGTATGTTTGGCCAGCTGTCTCAGGCCGGCCAAACACACATGAGCGCTGGGCTCTGTCCAACCCGACACTGTGTTGCTGGGTTGGAGTGAGCAGACAGAGGCACCCACTCTGCCTCGGAGTGCCAAGCAAGGGTGCTCCGGCCAATCCTAATACTGCTCTCATGTGAGAGCACCATTAGGATTGGTCGCAGGGAAGGCTGGGAGCCTGTGCCTGCAGCGAGTGGAGCGTGAGCCATAAGAGCGGCAAGCCAGCAGCGGCGGCAGAGGTAAGTTTTTTAAAAAAAATGTATTTATGTTGTTGTGCCACCGCCCGCCGCTTTGCTCTTACAGGAGCCGCTCCTAGTTTTGTATGCAATTTATGGTGTCTGGAACATCCACTCCTGAGTCTAATGGGAGTGTTTAAGCTGTGCTTTGCCTACCATAAAATTTATGTTATCTGTATCCTTTGTTTTTAATGCCCATGTTATGTGCTGTGTATGTGACGGATAACAATAATATCTTGCTTTTATATAGTGCTTCAAGTGCACTTGTGTTGTTTCACGGGCTATGAATTATATGTAGTGTGCTGTGTTTTCAGTGGTACATGTTACCTGAGATACATGTGTTGTGGGTGATACGTGCGATCTGTGATGACTGTTACCCGTATAACTTTCTTGCGGTGTATATTATGTGATTTTGTGGTGCGTGTCATTGTAGGTATGTGGAGTGTGGTCTGTATTGTGCTGTATGTGTGTGTGTGAGTGCAATTTGCATTGTGCTTTCTGAATTGTGTGTAGTCTGCAGTATTTGTTATCTAGTCTATATATTTTGTAAGCTCTCTACGAAATGCACGTTCTGTGCTGTGCTAGTGGCGTGTGAAGTCGGTGGCTTGCATGTTCTGTGGCACATAGCGTAAACGTGATCCATGATGTGTAGTACCTGTGTTTTTGATCTGTGTTGTCTGGAGTGTTCTACGGCGTGTGATGGGCACGTGCGTGATCTGTACTGCCTATGTAAGCAGGGCAGAGAGTTAACCCACTGAGTGGATTTACTGCCCCCGCCTGTTAGCAGCGATGACTGCAACAAATCTCAAGAGGAGGAGCGGGAAGGACGGAAACGAAGGGGGTGTAAAACAAATAAATAAATAAATAAACTTACCTTCATGGATGCTGCGGTCTCCTGCCGCCTCACGCTCCTTTTCCCTCAATGTGGTGTCCCAATATTAACTGAGACACCAGCACAGGCTCCCCAGCAATCCTGGTGCAGCTTTCATGCTAAAGCTAGCATGAAAGCAGCGTCAGGATTGGTCTGAGCGGCTTGGACTGCCACTCAGACACAACCCTGGGGCCTGTACAGTTTCTCCAGCCTGGCTGGTCAACAAAGCCGGGCTGGAGAAACCTAAATGCTCATGTGTGTTTGGCCAGCCTGAGACGGTCGGCCAAACACACATGTGCACTTAGGTCCACTCTCTCCTCCTCCCCTCCCCTCCCCTTCCCCCTCCTGTGGCCCAGCCCCGCACCTCCCTTCACCCACTGGTGGCTGAGCCAGCAGCAGAAAAATATAACGATAATTAACTATTGTTTTAATTTTCTGCTGCTGGCTCAGCCAGGGGGGCAACACTCCGCCATTGCGGAGGGATCACCTCTATCTGTTAGTGTTAGAGCGGGATGGTATTTGAAGTGCTAAGGCAGCACATTAAAGCTGTCTTTTCCTTGCTTAGATCTTAACTTCTAGCCTCCTGTGCCCGGCTCCTCAAGGGATGTCGGTCTTCTGTTTTTTGCATATTGTCTGCATTTAGGCATTCCACGTAGGTTAGTTACGTTTGCAAGATACAGTCAGGGGTTACTGGTATATCAGTAGTTCAACAGAATTCACGTTTGTGTTGAGTGGCAGGATGAATAGAAACTACTGCTGTATACAATTACGCGGTAAAGAAACGGTTGGGGGAGCGATGTATGCATTTTCCAAAGCGGCGAGGTTGGGCTGAGTTGTCGACGGTATTGGCAGTAAGAGAAGCTGTTTGTCTGGTCTGACCTGCCTGCTAAGATCAGACAGTCACCTCAGGAGGGGGCTCTGCCGTCGTGCCTGTTTACTCTGTCAGGAGCAGCCCTCTCCTGTAAAATGCACATAATGCCTGGACTCAATTAAAATGTCCTGCGAGAACTCCGAATTCACGTACAGAGCGAACGTGTGCTAGTCCCAGCCATGTGCCAAAAAATAAAACACTCCCCTTCCACACACACGCGCAGACACTAGCACACACACACCCTCTCACTTTTTCACAAGAAGCCTCTCTCTGACATACACCAGGTACACCTACAAGTAGCACTCTCACTGTTTCATGCAGAAAGCCTCTCTGTCACACCAGACTCTCACATTACACACACACACGCGCACACACAACCCAGCGCTACTTCGCACAATCTACACCTGTAAGTAGTATGGACGTCATTTGGGGGTCGTCAGGTGTCGCAGCTGCAACCCCTGGCTTGCCCTTTGCTACCCCTGATACTGCCTTTGCCACCTTTGGCCTCAGAGGTTGCACATTCAGTGCCAGGAGCACAGCGGTAGCTAGTCCTTACAGACGTCAGTTGGGGCTCCGCTCTTAGTTTCTGTCAATTGTTTATCCCGCTAGTAGTGACAAATATTATATTATGCAATTAGCTGGAATATGCCACTACAGCTGAGGTAAGTAGAAATGCTTGTAAATGTATGTTGTGATAGTACTTGCGGGTGTGTTTATGTGAGAGACAGTGTAAGTGTGAATTTGTGTGTATGTGTTAGGGTGACTACCGCCTGTAAATTTCAAGGAGTGCCCGTAATTTCGCCCTGCAGTCGGTTGTTTGTGATAAAAGGCTTAATTGACGGCATTTGTCCTTAATTTTAGCCTCCACCAAAAGGACAACAGAGGGCAGGGCGAAATTATGGGCAGATCAGTTTCCCCAGCTGGATTGAAGGGCAGGGATTCTCATGTGCTCTGAGAGAGGGGAGGGGCAGACAGAAAAGAAAAGGCCTTCTTGCCAGGGTGTCTCCTACCCAAAGAAATGCAAATGTAGGCAACTGGTAAATCTGCAAATACAAATGGGCTTGAAAACCTGCATTAACTTCAATCAAAGGAGTCACTTGAAGCTTTCTGATGGCAAAGATATTTTCTTTTAGAGAGGTATTGTAATGGTGTTCCAAGGTGAGCTGTGGAGTGTGTGGTTTTAATGGAGTGTTATAAAAAAATGTTAGTACTAGTTATAAACTGTATATTATTCAAATATGTATTTCAGAAGCACTTTTTTTTATGTAACTGAAATGTAGTTGTGCATTTTGTAGCAGCCTATATTATGATGTAATTGTATTATATAGCGCTTACTAACCCCGACAAGGTGTCAGATGCATGTTTAAAATAAGGACTTACACATTCACAGTTCTTTCAAGGACCTTGATACCTCATAGTACTACCAAACATTGGCAAAGCCAATAGGTCTTGTCTACGCAAGAGTTATTGGCAATGTATTTTAGCCATGTTATACACCAGAGTGGCTGCTGTTCATGGCTAAAAGTTAGTGGCATAGTGTTGTGGAGTGGAGTAGAGTGGCATAGGAGCAGTGGCATTGTGGTGCAGAGTACAGTGCAGTGGGGACAGTGCAGTTGTTTAGAGTGCATTGGCGTAGAATGCAGTGGTTTAGAGTGCAGTAGCATGGAGTGGCCTGGGGCAGAGTAGAGTGGCATAGAGTGCAGTGGAATAGAGTGGCATACAACAAAGTGGAAGAGAGTGCAGTAGTGTAGAGTGGTGCAGTGGCATAGAGTGCTGAGTAGACTTGTGTGACCGAGAGTGTAGTGGCATAGAGTGGAGTAGTGTAGAGTGGTGTAGTGCAGAGTAGAGTATAGCGCTGTGGAGTGCAGTTGCGTAGAATGGAGTGATGCAGAGTGCAGTGGCATAGTGTGCAGTGGCGTAGAATGCAGTAGTACAGAGTAGATTGGTATGCAGTACAGTGGCGGAGAGTGCAATGCAGAGTAGAGTGTCAGTGCAGTGATGTAGTGTGGAGTAGAGTGGCACAGAGAGCAGTGGTGTAGAGTACAGTGGTGCAGAGAAGAGGGCAGTGGCGTACAGTGCAGTTGTTTAGAGTGCATTGGTGCAGAGTGCAGTGGCATAGAGTGGTATGGGGTAAAGTAGCATAGAGTGCAGTGGACTAGAGTAGCATAAAATAGAGGGGCAGAGAGTGCAGTAATGCAGAGTGGTGCAGTGTCATAGAGTGACATAGATTGAAATGACCATTACATTTGCACAGACGTACAGTTTTTCAAATCAAACTATCCTGTGCACAGACGATGATGTGTGGAAATTGTATCAACTAATGTAATGATTTATTTTAATCAAATAAAGGTATTTGTTTTCAACACAGTTCAGAAATAACAAAAATGTGCTTGATTTATACTCCTAATTTTATATATTCTGAAGTGTATTTAAATGTTGTCATGTGATACAAAAAACTCTTTCCTAACCCCAGTATTCAGCAAGATTGTCGCATAACTCCTCTCACTTTGAAGTCAGAGAAAGAAAAGTAAACACTGAGTTCCCACTGAAGACAGAGCCTGACATTTTAACTTTGTTCTTTGAATGCAGAGAAAATGTGATGAGATAAGAACAAGATTTACAGGCCTGTTTACAGAAAGGGAGCACTCAGAAGGACACTGTAAATACAATTTAGGCAAGGGAAGGGACGAACTCAATCTGCATAGCCTAAAACAAAAATTGAAAGCAACAAAATGTGAGTTACAAACCACAAGGCCAATGCATTCCCAAGGGCGGAATGCATTCCCAAGGAAGCACTATGAATGTACTTTAAGTGATAGCCGTGGGATACTTTGTGGGGAAAGTCCAGTATTTTAGTCCAGTCCGTATCTTGCAGAGGTTTGGCCAAATCATTCACCCAGGTAGTATCGCGAGAAGACCTGGAGTGGTTTCCATATTACAGGAAAGGTCTGTACACCCATTCTATCAGTTTGCCACCAGTTCCTATGGTGTAGAGCTTCTGGCACACCTCTTGTAGTGTTAGTGCTAGGTGGCAGACATGAAATAGGGCAGTTCATGATTAGTTAAGGCGGTTGTAAGTAAGGAGTTGACTTGGGTGAAAATGGTAGTCTGCCAGAAGGGTTTGGAAATGTAGTAGCTCGACGTCCAGAAACAAATCCCCCAATTTTAAGATATCTGCAGCATGCCACTGATGGAGTTGCTCTGAGCACAGCCATCCTGTGCGAGTGGGAAGGCTTAGCAAAGGTAGTGCAGGAGCACAGGGTTTCTTTGTGTCAGTGAGTTTAGTGGTTTTAGCAAGGCAAGAGAAAGCTGTGCATGATAACCCCGGATGGTGATCTGTAGAATGGTCAGTAGGAAACAATGAGCAGTGCATTAAGCCTTCCTTAAAAGTCTTTACTGATAAACCCCATCTCATGCAGGGAGGTGGGCAGAAAGCCAGCGAGCCACCCATTGGACCTCTGCAGCTGAATAATAGCATTCTAAGTCTAGAAGACCTAATCCACCCGCAGTCACAGGTGGTTTTGGATTGGAAAGGGTTAGCCGATGGCGCCTCAGCGACCAAATCAGGTGTGTGGCATGTCTGAAGAAGGAATGAAGGATTGTAGTGTGGTTAGTTTTACGTACTCATTGCGCTTTAGCTTCAGGCTTTAGGCCTTTGTGCATTTTGCCCTGAATATATTTTATTCATTTGCTGACAGCTTAGAGCCTCTGTGCACTCTGCTCTACATGCTTTTTATTAGGCTTTGTACTGTTATTTTTCAAATAGCCAGTTCTACGGTGTTGTTTTTTATTCATATCACACTGTTTTGCCTACTTCAGCACTGGAGTTCTCCATAACATATTTACTCTGTGCTTCAGTCAAGGATACAGTCTGGTACATTGCCGATAGACGTGGTAAGAGTTTAGACTTGGCATTCCTGCGTAGGGACATTTTGTGATCACGATGACATGTTAGTTATAAAATCACTTCCTTGTCCCAATACACGCGAGAGGGAGATTCTGACCAGGGAACCACAACTTGACGCTGACTGCCTCGTTGCAGATGCTGAACCAAGATCACAGGTCTTTACTCAGGTATGAGGGCTGATATCTCCACAGTGATTCTAATAGGCAAGCTAGAAGCTTAACATGCTGTGCTCTAGATAGAACAAGCAGAGGGAGAGTAGAAACTGTTTAGACAATATGATAGCTTTGTTTTTATGTTTTACTCTCCTGGTAACTATTACAATCCTACTGTGTTGTATCGTTCTGGTTATTGCGGCTCACGCCTTAATATCTAAAATACAGTCGTTTTATTAAAACATTATATAAAACTTATACTGTCTTTGTCATTTGTGTATGAGATCATATTGGAAATAAGAGAGTTGGTTTGGATCTGAGTAACCACGACTTCCCTGAAAAGTTCCAAAGATGTCATGCGCTCGGCTGCCAAATCATTCCTTCCACATGGGAGAAATGAGGCACTGCTAGTTAGCCGGAGCAAAAACCGGATTTAGGGTGACAGAGTTCTTTACACGTGGGTCAGACTCAGTCCCCCACACCGTTATCGATCCTGCTACCTAGAAATCCAGTAGTCTCATTTAGAATAATGAGAGCCCACGCGACATGGCGCCGCCAACATTTGGTCTGGCTCTAATGATTAGGTCCGACTGTCTCTCTTGATCTCATATATATTTTGACTCCTCGGTTCCGTATACGGAGACGTCCGTGGGGCTGAGGGTTTCCGCCGCCACGGCATAGGTTCTTCCTATTGCTTAGTGGTTGGTTGTTCAAGCTTGAACTTTGAAAGGAAAAAACCCCGATATTGGTGTGCCTTCTCTGACCTGCAGCCGTTTTTTATAAAATGGCGAATCCTAATGTAGTGAACATAGCAATTAATATGCGACATCCGCTCACGGGACATCTATTGACACATGGACTGACAGTCCAGGGGGGTCCAGTCACTTTTGTGGTGGACGCCCATGCAGCCTATAGAACTGAACTTTTTTATTCTTGGGTCGCATTTCCAGCAGTGGATGGGGGAACAAATACTTTTCACGAATACACAGTTGCGAATGTCCCTGGACAATACAGGGCTTACGCTTATTTAGAAATACCTCTATCTTATCAAGAACACCATAATTGGCTTGATGGCGCCCTCCCACACACAATAGCACAAGTTAGGTTAGGTCCACTGAGTAATGATGGTCCTACCTGGCCTTTATTGGCTACATATACACCACATCCTGCGGTTGCTCAATTGGCAGTGGTTGATGTTCGTCGTTTATATACAGAATTAACGGCTACATATAGACGATTAGTTCAGTTTGTGATGCAGACATTAAATATGAATGCAGCGCGTGCTGCTCCTGCGCACCCACAGGCTGTGGTTCCGGGTCTTAATCCAGCCACTGTACACTCAGTTATGGGTAAAGTACCGGCTAAACGAGAGGAGACTCCGTTTTGGCTGGCGCAAAAAATTAATACGCTGGAAGCAGTATTTCCCCATACGGGACCTCAGGATAAACATAGAATTTTGACGATGTGTTTGCCGTACGGGATGGTTCCTCCGGTGGACCTTTGTAATACCTGGGGCACGGTGTTTGCCGCGCTCTACACTACGGCACACGGTACACCGACATTAGCTAATTTACCGGACGTACTTAAACAGATTCAGGATGAACATGGGGCTGCCCCTGCCTTGGATTTGGGCATGCAGTTGCTGGGCAATTTTGCCACAGTTTCTTCTATTATTTTGAGTAATCTCAAAGGAGAGGCAGTAGCACTAGCAGTGCGTATGCGTCTTCGGGATGTACCGCTGCTTAATCAGGAGCGGGAGCTTCCGAGAATAATATCGGAAACATATTCTAGTATTGGTCGTGATAGCCTAGGGGCTAGACCACAAAAACCCCAGTTACAGGGTAAAAATAATAAAGAAAATGCTAAACAGCAACAACCTGAGGGTTCGAAAAAGCGCTGGGAAAAGAAACAGCAAACACCGAAGAAAGATGGTGGGCAGTCTCCGCAACCGGAGACCCCACAGAATAAGTATAATCTCAGGAATAGGGATACTTTGAAGACGCCTGATAGATATCAATATACTGATACACGCCAATCTCGTTCCTTTCAGGACTCCTCGGAAAAGAGAAGTGAGAGAGGTGGGCGGTCAGAGCGGAGGACGGAGTACGTGAAACCGAGACAGGATTCACAACGCTCAGCGGAGGTTTCTATTAAACAAGAAGAGAAACCGCTGCAACAGAAACAGCAATTTAAAAAGAAGAAAGTGGCAGCTGTCTCAGTTAGACATGCCGCTCAAGAAGAGAGTTCTCTTGACGAACAAGACATGGGCGTTAGCACTGTTAGACAGCGCGGCAGAGGTCACAATAGTTCGCCGGAGTCTTCTAGAGCATCTGGAGGTGAAAGCAACTGATGACTTCATACAAGTCGAGACGGCGGATATGCGTGTCTCTGATCCTGATAGAGTATATGAAGTGACTCTGCGATTGGAATGGGACATTGACCGTGTTATAAACGCCATTTTTTGGGACCATGTGGTAAAATCATATGATGTTCTGTTGGCCAAACAAGATTGGCCACCTGACTTTGTTCGCGACTGTCCAGTTGGGGAGGAGGTTATTACACCTTCCTTCTCACCACTTGTTCCGAGAGAACTTGCGGAGTCCTATAGTAAATCATGGGCTCTGGCACAGGCTCCCGCCTTGTATAGAAATAACGTGGGGTGGGACAGACAATCACCTTATCATGTAATTCCAATAAAGGGCGAACCTCAGCCACAACCGCAATATCCTATCAAATTTGAAGCTAGGGCATCGGTTAGAAAAATTCTGACACAATTGGAGTATCAAGGTGTAATTGAGCCCTGTGTCTCGCCGATGAATAATCCCTTGTTTCCGGTTGTTAAACCGGACCATTCATATAGGATAGGGGTGGATTACCGACATTTGAATAGTCATACACGCACATATGCAATACAGAATTCACATAGCGCAGCGCTTATGAATAATATAGTGCGTAAAAAATACAAAATAACATTGGATATCTCGAATGGATTTTTCTGCCAGAATATAGCGCCCGAGAGTCGGGACTATACCTGTTTCAGTGCGTTTGGCTCTCAGAAATTTTTTTGTCGTTTGCCTCAGGGGTATAAGAATAGCCCAGGACTGTTTTCGGCTCGTGTAACTGAAATGCTGCATGAGTTCGACCCTGAAGCATTATCATATGTTGATGACATATATCTGACAGATGATGAGATTCTGCAACATCTAAGGCGTGTATCACGCATTGTTGTGGGGTTTGCTGATATTGGCTATAAGTTTAATTTTAAGAAATCAAAGATTGCCTTCCTCAGTGTCATTTTCCTGGGATATGAGTTGTCGAGTGAGGGCAAGAGCCTAGCGCCAAATTTTTTGGAGAAATGTGCTTTATTACAGCCTCCTAATACGGTTCGGAAGCTCCAGTCATTGTTGGGGTTTCTGAATTTTGGCAGAACTTACATTCCTGATTATGCAACGCGTATAAAACCCTTATACGAGTTGATTCGTCCGAATTTTTCGAGTAAATTTTGGACGATTGAACATACACACATACTGCGAGAATTACAGAGTGATCTTTTAGCAGTTAAACACTTACACACACGGGACAATAAGACACATTTAGTGATCAGGGTGATACCTGGGGCTGTTGGGTTTACTTATGTCACCTTTAATGAAGGGGAGACTGTCCTGATTGCATACAAGTCTCACTTGTATTCTGCAGAGCAACGTTTTGCACAGACTGAGAAAATTCTCACTGCAGTACAGATGGCTGTTATTAAAGAAATACCGCTGGCCCAGGGTCAACGCATAGTTGTCGTTTCCCCGGTTCCGGCCATAGAGGCTGTTACGAAAGCGAGTGTTCCTAATTCGAAAGCTTTACACCCGCGATGGATACAATGGGCTACGTCTTTGACAGCCACTGATGTAGATTATGTATTTGACCCTAAACTGCAGACTCAAGAATTTCTTCAATACTAAATAGAATACCCTGTTCCTGCTGTTACATTGCCTATTGACCAATTTGAAGTGGTCATGTATACTGATGGCTCTGCGCAACCAGCGGTTGGGACTAAACAACAGTATTCTGCTGCATGTGCGGTGGTGAGCGGCACTATGGAGGGGGAAGTGTTCTGCCCCCGACATACTTATACTAAAACCTTGGGAGATTGCACGGCACAGCTGGCTGAGCTCAAAGCTCTATTGTTAGCGTTGGAGCACGCGGATCCGGCACTTTTAACCTTGCTGGTCTGTGACTCCTACTACTGTATGCAGTCTTTCAACAAATATTTACACTATTGGAGGATGAATGGGTTCAGAGATTCTAAAGGCAACACCATTAAGCATAAAATGTTGTGGGGTAAGGCTGCGGATCTGAAGGAAACGCTTCCTAAAGTCCATGTTGTGCATACACTTGGACACCAGCGCGTTGGAATACACGTTGCTGGGAATACTTTGGCTGATGAAGCCGCGAAGTCGGCAGTGGCTGTCGCCACTGTGGCCGCAGTGACTCGTTCGAGTTCTAAACCGGACACAGAAATTTCAGCTGCCATAAAAGCTACGGCTGATGGTACGCCCTTTCCTAAAGGATTTCCTTCAAAATATAGTTACTGCTTGAATGGTGCGCTAAATGCTACTGTTACAATTCCAGGCATTGGTGTACGTGAAATTCCCAATAAAATTGAGAGACCTCGATTGATTTCTGCAGCACATGAGGGGGTGGCTTCTGCACATGCTGGGGTGGCTGCCACAATTTCACTTTTACAGGCTCGTTACTGGTGGCCTGGTCTCTATAAAGAGACGAAGCAGTATGTCCTTTGTTGTGACGTTTGTCAACAAATTAAAGCATCGTCGGCACGACGCCCGCAGCAGACGCCCCTTCTGATTTCAAACAAACCATTACAGTGTGTGTACTTGGATCATTGTGGTCCGCTGACACCAGATAGTGCATACAAATATATATTGGTTGCTGTAGATTCGTGCTCCAGATTTGTATGGGTATGGCCACAACGCTCGGCTGACGCTCGAACTGTTATTAAAGATTTGCGCATCTTTGTCGATATATTTGCAGTTGCGGCTTTTCATTCGGACCAGGGCCCTGCTTTTGCCTCTAAGGCATTCAGGGACACCATGGCTTCGTTGGGGGTCCAACTCCAATTCTCGTCTCCATTTCATCCCGAGGGAAATTCTGTCGTGGAGCGTTTAAATCGTGATTTAAAGCAGTCCTTAACGGCCAGAGTTATAGGTACGGGTCGTGGTTGGCTAGCCCATCTATATGGAGTACAGAGAGCACTTAATAACTTGCCTAGAAGGTCACTGGGGGGTCGTACTTCATATGAGTGCCTGTTTGGAACACAAATGTATGTTCCTGATCTAGATGGTCCTGGTGTGGAGGCGGCAGATACGCCCTTTGACATAAATGATCGTGTCACTGTTTTGCAGGATTTACAACAATTCCGTGAAGATAACTCTTCTGCCGGTGCTGCCTCCTCAGGAATTAAGGATGAGCCAGTAACACCTACTGGTTGGATACCCAGGATTGGGGATCTAGTGCGTGAAAAGGTCGCAGTTAAAAAATAATTTATCGAGAACCTGTCCCTGTGTTAGGGGTAAGCGGCACGAGAACTGTGATTTTACCGCCGCTGCGAGGGGCCAAAGGAAATCGCTTTGTTTCCATTGATAATGTCAAGTTACAACATGTGGCCGATTCTGCACAGCAGACCAAGAGGGACACCCAGTAGTTCCGGAATCCCTCTCACTACTGGGGGTGAGGTCCCGCTGCAGGTGATTTTCACCGACACTGTTTCCTCTCCGAGCTTGGGGAGGGTGGATGATGATCTTGCGATTGTTCCACCGACGGCGATTAATATGGAATCTTGTGATCAAATTGCTGTACGTTCTACTGACGTTTCTGAACATGTGGTTTATAGCGTGCCACGGCGAGAGCCTCCGTCTGCTTCTTCGTTCACAGTTGCACCTTTTGCTAGAACTGCTTCTGGCTGCTTCAACGACGCTGATAATGATGGGTCCGGCTCCTCGTTTTCGATGTCTTCTGTCCACGGTCCACGACGGCTGCTGGGATGGCTTAAACGAACATATTTTGTTTTTCCTTGGAACTATTTTTGGCTGTTTTTGGCCGTGATGACTATTTTGTTATGGTTGGGATTTGTGGTTACTTTTTTTCTGGTAATACATGGTCATTTTCTTCCTGATCGATCTGACATTGAGCACGTGGAGACTGTGTTAAAACCACATTTTTCGTCTCATATGGTTCGAAGAGACTTGTCCACAGTGAACATTTCTGCTATACCAGTTCCGGATGGAATTGTGTGGGATAAAGTAATGTTTGATATATATGGTCCCACTGAATTGATTCAAATACCGTATGTCCTCAAATTATCAATGAATGATATTGTTATACCTGGCATTGTTTCTGATGATTGGGATGTGAAGACAGTAGATTCTATGCTAACGGATTTGCAATATTATACTGTCTATGACGATGAAGATGCTTACCAGTTTAGAGATAATCATGGTGACATGTTTTGTTACAACTATTATGGACACCACTTTATTCATAAAGCTAGTAGCCCTAAGCCCATGTTTAATTATGTGCAATGGGAACATTGCTCGACTCCTCCACAAGGGAGTTCAAAAACATATTATGAAAAATTTGCATATTTTGCTGGGCATGATCCACGTAATGCTAGGTCCTACTATTTTAAAGTTACACCATATTCTAATAAGCAAATGTTATTGACCGATACTAAATTACTGTATTCCAATTTGTTTGTATCTAAACTGTCGGTCGAGGGATATGAATACTGGTTCAAAACTGTTGACTTGAAAAGTGTTTGGGGTACGAAAAATTGGCAAATGCAAGGCAGGGACACGTTATTTAGAGCATGTATTATCCCTGTGCAGATGATTTTCCTCAATGACACAGTACAACAGACTAGCTGTTTGGGCTTAGTGACGATTAGGGAGTTGACTTTACCTAGCATACCTGTCCCTTCTAAATTAAAAAATTGGCAACACTATGTGAATGCTACTTTCAGTGACTTTACACATTGGGTCCAGAATGGTACGCTTAACACTTCATCGTTACATCCAGGCGGGTGGTTATTATGGCCTGTAGACACTAATATGTGTCATCAACATTTTGTCACCTCTTCAGGGGGGTTCAGGACTAGTAGGGCAGACCCTCGTTACGTTTCACCAGAACATGCTGATATTATAACTACATACAGTGTGGGGAAGCTTTGTCAGCAATGGTTGAAGTCATCCACGCTGGATGCAGTTAAGTCACATCTCATGTTATTGTCTAATAATACTGATTTACAAGATTTTTTGTCAGGTCCCAATGTACCACAAAAGAAAAGGTTCTTATACGAGGTTTATAATGAGATTTGGAAGCTTTCACAACAAGAGGCTGCAGCCCGGTTGAGGCAGATTGATCAAGAAAATCTGATGCAGACTTTGTCTGTTGTTGATAATGGCATGCATACCCTTTCTGAACGTGTTTACACGATTGACAGCATTGTTTCCTCTGCCATTGACATTATTAAATCGGACATGTCTTCTTTATATCATGGGCAGAGTCAGACGCGGTCCATCATGCAGCTGGGTTGGACTCTTCAGACCTTGAAGGCGGGTCGCGTTCCATGGCAGCACGTTCGTGCCAGAGAGATCTTTATCTCTTTTAATTTGACTCGTCAACAACAACTGATGGCTAAAAAGGAAGTGACATATGTTATGTTAAATATTGAGAAATTAGAGAAACTGCCTTTCACGGTAGCTGAGATTCCGTCAGCTGAATGGTTGATCCATGGGGTTATTAATTTGCCTATCTCTACTTTACAATTTACTTCGTGTTTGAAGCCCATTCCGGTGGGTAGATATGAACTATTGGGAGACAGTTACATACACGAGGTGTGGGACCTTCCCTTTCAGTACAGATGTGTTAATGGTTTGAAGGAGGCTTTTCTTAGCGGCAGCGAATGCGAAGCTTCTGTCAGCCATTCAATGGTTTGTAAACAGCTGTCCTTGCACGGGGTGTGTAACGCTTCGATTGCTAACTTAGCTTGTTATCTGAAGGGAGTTCCAGTCCTGGTTATTAAAAACACTTTCCAGGTGCTTTCTAACGGCAGTTACATTGTTCTTAACAGCGAACGCTGCTGTGGCATGCGTGCCGGCATAGTTTACATCGTCGTTGTCAACAAGGCCGTTACGTGCTGCGGGAATGTGTTGTTTCCCCCCACTCAATTTAGGGAGGTAGCAGACATCTGGCCTCATATTGCTACTTCCAAGGTTGATTTCGACAAGTTGAGTCGGCTAAAAGCTTTATTGTTTCAAAAGCATGTGGCCCTTACATCTGCTAGCGAGACCTACGCACTTCATGTGGCAAGGTCATCGGCGGAGATACAGTCCCTTTTGAATACTAACTTTCCGAATCACTTCGGTGAACTTGTGGGACGTATATTTAATGCATCCAGCACTGCTGGTATTGCAAATTTTTTCAAAGTCGTTGGTGTTGGTTTTGCTCATACCTTCTCTTCCATATTCGGTTTGATACCTTCGGCTATACATTCTATTTTCGGAAGCATTTTTGGGGGTTTCCCGATTACTTTGGCTTTATTGGCTGGAGTCTTGCTGTTGTTGCTATTTTTTCGCAATGGCTGTCCCGTCACGACGAGATCCTGTACTGCTGCTCCCATCAGCGCAGCTGTGTCGTGAACGCATGATGCAGCATTTTGGAGCAACACTCCTGGGACATTTGGAGTGCGACTGGTCTCTGTCATTCAGACCGGTTTTGGATTGTGTGCAACCCGTGTTTCGATGCCTTTGGTGCTCGTTTGAACATGCACTGGCTCTCTGTCTCTCATTGCAGCGCCCTCCAATGGTCGATACTGATCTGTTGATGTTCCCGATTAGGGCTCATTCCCAGACTTGTGCACTACGGATGCGCTTGCTTCGTGAGGCAGTTTATGAGATTCCCTTCCTGGAGGAAGATAGTATTGTCTCTTTCATAGGCCCTGCACGGGGTGCCGCCCTGAATGGTTTTGGGGCTTTGGATCACACCTGCTCCATGGTACTTTGTGGCGTGGATCTTCCGATATTGACATATATCGAAGTGGAGGAACTCCTGCGTTCTATTGCTTCTATCTGACGATTGGATTTTTACGAAATTGACACTATATTGAATTTGGTTTTATGCTCACATGTTACCTAAATTTATGACTTTGTTGTCTTCTCACCTTGTCGAAATACTTGTTTTAGGTATTGTTTATATATTTAGGGCATCCTTTTATATTATTGGAACCACTTGCTACCGACAAGGGGAGGGTGTAGTGTGGTTAGTTTTACGTACTCATTGCGCTTTAGCTTCAGGCTTTAGGCCTTTGTGCATTTTGCCCTGAATATATTTTATTCATTTGCTGACAGCTTAGAGCCTCTGTGCACTCTGCTCTACATGCTTTTTATTAGGCTTCGTACTGTTATTTTCCAAATAGCCAGTTCTAAGGTGTTGTTTTTTATTCATATCACACTGTTTTGCCTACTTCAGCACTGGAGTTCTCCATAACATATTTACTCTGTGCTTCAGTCAAGGATACAGTCTGGTACATTGCCGATAGACGTGGTAAGAGTTTAGACTTGGCATTCCTGCGTAGGGACATTTTGTGATCACGATGACATGTTAGTTATAAAATCACTTCCTTGTCCCAATACACGCGAGAGGGAGATTCCGACCAGGGAACCACAACTTGACGCTGACTGCCTCGTTGCAGATGCTGAACCAAGATCACAGGTCTTTACTCAGGTATGAGGGCTGATATCTCCACAGTGATTCTAATAGGCAAGCTAGAAGCTTAACATGCTGTGCTCTAGATAGAACAAGCAGAGGGAGAGTAGAAACTGTTTAGACAATATGATAGCTTTGTTTTTATGTTTTACTCTCCTGGTAACTATTACAATCCTACTGTGTTGTATCGTTCTGGTTATTGCGGCTCACGCCTTAATATCTAAAATACAGTTGTTTTATTAAAACTTTATATAAAACTTATACTGTCTTTGTCATTTGTGTATGAGATCATATTGGAAATAAGAGAGTTGGTTTGGATCTGAGTAACCACAACTTCCCTGAGAAGTTCCAAAGATGTCATGCGCTCGGCTGCCAAATCATTCCTTCCACATGGGAGAAATGAGGCACTGCTAGTTAGCCGGAGCAAAAAACGGATTTAGGGTGACAGAGTTCTTTACACGTGGGTCTGACTCAGTCCCCCACACCGTTATCAATCCTGCTACCTAGAAATCCAGTAGTCTCATTTAGAATAATGAGAGCCCACGCGACAGGATGAGCAGGAGAAGGTTTGCAAAATAATACTATCATTGGGATAGCACACCATCTTCACTGGTGCCACATGGCCCACTATAGAAAGCAGAGGAGAAGACCAAAAAGCAAACTGAGCCTGGAGGGACCGTGGCGCTCTGCAGAGATTTACATCCCGCAAATCAGTGGGAGAATGGTAAATATTAATTACTAGGTATTAAAAGGTAACTGGTTCCCAGTTCAATCTGAGATCCAATTGTATATAAAGGGGAAAACAGTGCCATATGTTAAAGAAACACTAATTACATTTTAACATTTTTACTTTTTGTCTGTGCGATTTACATCCCAAATATTTTGAAGATTCTATATGTACTTGACACTTAGGGATAACCCAGATCCCTAGTTTGGTGTTTGCTCAATTTCAAAACCATTTAAAGACATGGACAAAGCGGCAATTGCCTTGCACACCCTTGCAAGGGGTTTGACCCCTACTCACCCATCACAAGCATGAACAGCAGACCATTGCACCAGAAGAGTTTGCCAAGGTGGATGGGTGTTGCTTGTTCAACCACTTGAGAGCACCTTTTCTGTTTCTCTCCTGTGTGCAGAGACAACTCCCCAGGTACCCAATACCTTCCGATAGTCTTGGTGGGCCCATGTTGTTTGATTTGAGGAATTGTCCCACCTTGTTCTTCTCTTCCTTATTTACCCAGTTCTTAGCAACAACACTTTGAATCACTTGCCGTGGATCTCCCATTTGATCTCAATTTCATCCTCCTCTTTTATTATCTTTGATTGGTAGTCTGGGCTCCCATTTCTGAGATAAATGTAGAGTCCCAGACATACACTCTAGTGCTGTGAGACTACAGACAAGTTGAGGGTACCTCACATCCTGACATTAGGTGTGAGACTGTCGCCCACACCATCTGCCCTGCCTCATTAAACATTTTTAGGTTGAAAGTCCATGGGAGGTTGGGGTGAGCCAGATGTTTTTGTTCAATTTGTTTAAACTAGCATAAGGTTAATTACCTTAATGTTTCCCAAACTGTTTGCCAGGGGTTTTAAAATATCCAGAAACATAATCAAAATGTTGCTGTTTCTTTCTCTTCAAGAAAGATTGGGTAGATTTGAGTAGGGGTGATGGCCTTGACACAATTCTGAAGGGCAATAATTTACTACTGAACAAGGACGTAATGTGACACCTGAATGTAGCATAGCAGGAGGCAATCACATAAATACCACAGTGAATAAATAGTGCTATGTTAAAAAAAGAGTAAATAAATGTGTCTGTAAAACTGACGTTTGTTCTCAAATTTCTGTCCTGGTGCAATATGCCAGCATTGTTCCATTATTTTTTGATAAACCACTGACCCACATTCGTGTCTCAAATTATTAAACCAATCCATTGTCTATGCATCTGTCCATAAATTCCCATCAATATGCTGCACGCGTTTGAGCACAAGCACACACAGACAAGCACACGGGCGCATATTTTCATATGTAAAAACAATTTAAATTTTGAATAAGTAATTGCATTTTGTGTGCCTGTGGCTTTAACAATCATTTTACAGCGCCAGTAAACACTACACTTACAAAATACATAATATAAAGTATCGTCATCATGATGGTATACCAATAAGTAGGATGGAAGATGGGTGGGTAAATGGATTTATTTCCCAAACTAAGTGCATTCTTTGCCTTGACACAAAAACATTCTCTGTCTCATTGGACCGCATTCCAGTGTGATTGTCGATTGCTGGTACAAGTCGTGCTTTTGTCACCTTGCTGGCATGTTTCTTCTTGTGAGAAGTCTGTGAGTTTTCGCCCGCGGCTGGGTTGGTGGTAAACTCCCATCTGTGTGTGGCAGGGGTTTGTCGGGCCAACACAGGGGTAGCACTTCGGGAGGAGTGTTGCTCCCCCGCTAGCAGCAGCAGCTGCAAACCTTTTACTATAAAATGATAAAAGTGATGGGGCCACACGCTATGACGTGGATGGAGGGGGAATACATAGCACTCCCCCTCAGTGCCCATGTATGTTTGGTTGACCGTCTCAGGCGGTCAAACATGTGCGCACTGTGCTCTCTCCAACCTGGCACTGTGTTGCTGGATTGGAGAGAGCAGGCAGAGACTTTCACCTTGCCTCGGAGCGCACTGGCTGGGTGCTTAAGCCAATCCAAACGCTGTTGTC